>NC_092701.1:29367505-29670255 GCF_964275005.1 Diadema setosum | reverse complement strand
CTGGCGGAGGTCTGCGCTCTCAGCGTGCTTTTCTAGTTTACATTGCAATATATTGATTTTATTTCCGTGTATTGCAATTACCTTCCTCTCTCTTTCTGTCTTTCTATCTCTCTATCTCTGTATCTGTCTCTCTATTCTATTTCTTGGTCTTTCTATCTCTCTATCTCTGTATCTGTCTCTCTATTCTATTTCTTGGTCTTTCTATCTCTCTATCTTTATATCTTTTTATTCTCTCTCTCTTTGATTGCAGAGCCTTCTATCAAACGGACCGGGTCGGCCAAAGCACAAATACAGCAGACTGGAGCAGGAGGCTGAGGATGACAACCAGAGATTCATCAATGACAACTCCCAGCAGCAACAGGTTGGTTTCTCTTCCAGTTACCTCTTCTGGGCGAAGAAGAAAATAAAAACTTCACTCTACGTTCAAATTGACTGAAGTCAATCTGAGTAGAACACATACACAAAAAAAGAAAGTTACCATAGACAAGGAATATGTATTTTGTAATTTGGAATATCAGCAAGAAACTAAATATGTGCCATAATTTTGTAAGCTGCATCTTGTTCAGGTATTTCACTACTGTTGTCCTTGACTTGTCAATTCTCAGTGAAGCTGAAATACATCTGACATTAAACTTGCTTGCTGTCCCATAAAAAAAAAAGAATGCTCAAAAGGTTTTACTTTTAGAGTAACAGTGAACTAAAACATTGAGTCAAAATTGCATTGTTATGAGATGTTCATGTTTTGTGTGATTTCATGAGACATTGCTTTTGGGAGTGCAATCACATTTACATATTAGAAAGTTTCTCATTGGCATACACACAAATCTTTTGCCAACAAGTTTTTAAAGAGAGAGAGAGAGAGAGAGAAATCACACCCTGCTCATTGAGCATTCAAGACTTTTAATGATGTTTACAAAAGCTTTATAGATTCTTAGAAAGTGCTGTCAAATTATGTAGCATACAAAAGTTTTCATGCTTCTCACATTGTGTTTGTCACAATATGGTGAGCAAGCAGCAAACATTCTCTTCATGTTTTGATCCAAGGATTTAGACAACATACATGTATGTTTATGTCAGTTGCTTCTTGTGATTCATGATAAGGCAACAGTTGGATCCATTGATCTTCATGTTTTTGTGTGTGTGTGTGTTGTTGTTGTTTTTTTGTGTGTGTGTGTATGTTTCTGTTTTGCCTCCTGAAAAGAGCATGCAACTGTACTTTTTAGATCACAAGAACTTTTATCATTCTAGAATAGATCTGATTCATAAAACAAAATGTTATATCATCCGTTGCCATGGATGAGGACCTATCTTTCCCCTCAAAAAAGAAAAAGAAAAAAAGAAACATTCTTTAGTAAGTAATAACAAAACTAGCTGTGTGTGATTTTCAGTGTAAATAGACAGATGCAATGTGTGGCCAGACAGAGAAAAGCAAATAATTCTGAGATTGTTCTATGACAGCTGTTTTTTAAAGACAAGATCTCCCATCTTGATCAGAAGTTGTTTATCCCATGACTAAATGGTGCAATGATGACGCTTGCATAGATGCAAATCTGAAATCAAGTGTGATCGTAATCTTCTATACTGTGAATGACGCTGTGTTTTGGTGGATGTATGTAATGTTTTTCCGATCAGCTTGATTGAAAGCACAAGTCTCCACCGGTAATCAGTTTGTTTTCAGTGTTGACAAATTTTGTGTGGGTAGGAAGCCAGAGAGTGCAACATCCTGTGTATTGTTCTTTGCATGCTGTTTCTCAAGCTATTGTTCTCCTGCGATTATCAAGGGTTATTCGGTCATGCATTTGTTCAGATTCATGCTCTCTCTCCTATTGAGTTGTGTGTAAATAATTCATTGTTGCTGTGGTAATAATTGTGCATTAGAATCTCTAGATAGAATCTCTGCTGTTATTATTGTTATAGAAAATTTAGTTTAGTACACATGTGATGGCATTTTTCACTTGAAATGCCTGTCAGGAAAATAAAAAATATAGTGTGAGAATACAAGTCAGGATCATTATCTTTTGTCTGTATTTATTTATTTACTCATCACCTTTCTGCCAAAAACACTCAAGCTGACCAGAGATTAAAGTCTAGTGCATTTTTAACAAAATCTAGACTGCAGCCTCTTCTCTGTATGTGTTGTAATTTTTACAACCTGTCTGGTGACCTTTCATACTGTGATCAATGTAGCATGACATGCCACTGAGTATCAGTCTCAAAGTCATGGTAGTGTAGTACCAGTCATCGTAGTGTGCAGGCTTCTGGAGATTTATGGCAATACCAGACGATTAACTTCAATATTGATTTTATGTATTTTTTTTTTCACCCCACACTTACGGTACATAGACCTTTGATGTCATAGCTCATGGCCTCTCTTATTCGTCAAGGATAGCAATCTTGACGTAATGATGTCGTGCTATTCAGTGTGAGAACGCAAATTGATCAGGATGTTCATCCTTGCCCTTTAAAAAAATAAAAATAAAAAAGCTCGTGTTTGCAAATGAACCTGATTCTTATGATTCTGACAATGACTTTTAAAATTGAAGTACTTTTAATCATGGATGTTGATTTAACTCCGACATTTTGATAACATTATGGTCTTAAGAGCCTTTGAGCAACATTGAATATGATTTGATGTGAAATATACTATGAAGCAAGAAATGTTCACGGTATGAAATTTGTGTGAATTGCAGCCAACGACCTTTAACACGGTGTTAAATTTTCACGAATTGCCACTGGCATCCAATGCATCATACATGTAGTTTAGACGAGAACTTTCATGTCCATTTGATTTCACGAATCTTGGCTCTTGCAAAATTCACAAAATTAAGATGCATGCAAATATTTCTGGTTTTACAGTAGTGAAATTGGGCAAATGTGAAAGAGTGTTTCTGTTATCCAGATTTCTCTATACCAATTCTACATAAAATTGAACAAGTGTAAAAATAGTGCTCAACATACCACCAGGTTAAGAGGCTCTGGTATACAGATCACAAGTTGCGAGAGACTAGCTCAGCATATATTGTTTGAATGGTGGAACCCAACTGTTTAATCGCTGCTCGTTTTAACATACGTTGACTCCGCTTCAGGTCATAATGGAAGCCCAGGACGACCAGATAGACAGAGTGGCGGACAGCGTGGGAATTCTCAAGAACATGAGCCACACGATAGGAAAAGAGCTGGACGAACAGGCAGTGTGAGTACGCCGGGTTTACGGCAGAGTCGATGCATAGCTCACTCCCTTTCAGACATTCTCAGATTCCATAAACTCTCCTTTAACAGACGACACTTGATTTGTAATCGAAACAGGCCTCTCAAGCTTTATATGAAACTTCCTGTCAAGTTGTAGTTTTTGTTTTTGTTTTGCAGAGAAGTGAGAAGATATATATTTTTTTTTTTTCATATTTCCGTTTAGGTTCTCTGCGTATGCGTGATAGCAATGTGACGTTAGGGGATTTCTAGCATGCGGCTATGATGTCGCAAGATGACCCTGAATTGAATGTCATGATGTAATTCCCAAGACGACTCGTCATTGTAATGCTACCAGGAGTAGACTCACTTTAGGGACTTCTCATTCAAGATAAAAATCTGGGAGCATATGTGTTGAATTCAATACCTTTTTTTTTTTTTTTTCATAGAGCCCCAGCATTTTACCACAAATATTCTTGGGTGTGGAATACATGATGAAATTGGTTACGAAGAACTTTTATCTTTTTTTATTATTTCATCAAGAAAGGAAAGCAATATACTGTATGGATTACAATGCTCCATGACAGAAAAGTTGCATATAACCAGGGAGGTGCACTTCCCTGGATATAACAGTAGCCACTGTATTTAGTCTCCCAATTCTCTCTGTTGTCCTTGAATGTTGACAAAGCTCTTATTGTGTTGACTGCAGAATATTGGGAACACAGCAGTCTTTCTAGTAACTGTTTATGCAGTCATGCAATTGTCTATAAGTACTTTCAAATGCCCAGGCAGGAAATTATGCTCCGGGTCATCAAACTTTTTGTAGCATGGTGATGCATTTATTACAGAGCAGTTTATTGTCAGACCTGCACAAATCAAATAGCAGCTGACAGGTCAGAGTTGAATATTCAAGGGGTCAGAGGTTATTAAAGGTCTAGTGTTTCCTTTGACAAAATGGGCTTAAAAGAGATACGTGTATTTGAAATAAAATATTCATTAAATGCATATCAAGGGGCAAATACATTCGCTTCATTATGTGCCAAATATGAGACCAAGTAGTATAAGTAAATACACAGGAGGTATTGAGGAATTATTGTTTTGAAGAATGGTGTGAATTTATGCAATTTATGCATGTTAGTCAAAATTGGGCTAACTGAAAGCTTCTGGTTTAATGAAATGTAAACCATGAAAGGTTTCAGTGCTTTGCTGAATGTCTCTTTTGTGTTTGTTGCATTTGGGTTTGTTTGTTGTTGTTTTGTGTTGTTGGGTTTGTTTTTGTTTCGTTTTTTGGAGGGGGAGGGTTAAAACAGGACCATACATTCTATTAGATGGCCTTTTGTTATCGCTGAGTCAGGCTCTTTTTGCAGACTCGTTGTATACCGAGTTTCAAGGAGAATGAAACTATGAGGATTGAGTGAATGCAGCAATATTAGTAGAATACGTCAGTGAAGTTAGAGGAAAATCAGACAATTCGTTCCAAAGTTGTGAGTTTTTGAAGTTTCGGTGCTGCCATTGTTGGATGAGAAGGCTGCAAAATTTTGTGACATTACACATGGATGACTACCTGGTATACCCCTCAAAAAGTGCCAAAACCATAAAAATTCTTAACTTTTATGATTCTCAAACTTCACAAATGAGTTCAAGTAATATTGCCACGTTCACTGAATCCATGCATACATTTGGGTTTCATTCCCCTATTAAACATGCAGCAATAAGAAGGCTGACCAATTTAAGAAACCTCTCCATTCCCACTCTTTATAGAATGCTGGATGACTTTTCCACCGAGATGGAAAATACGGAATCGAGGCTAGACTCGGTGATGAAGAAGATGGCCAAAGTTACAAGAATGTCCAACGGTGAGAAGTACTTCATGCTGATTAATCCATGTAGTCCCACAAACCCACTTTTGTGTGGTTTGGTGTTGTACCGTTTCATCATAATTCCTATCATATAGTAGTTACTTATTTGTAACTGCTTCGTAAGCTAGATTTATAAAAGAAAAAACAAGTTTAATTTGAACCCTTTGTAAGTCTATTATAATTTTTGTGGCTCCAGAAATTTCAAAAGCCTTGTAGTGTGTTAGATATATAATTGATTCTTGCATGGGCAACACATGTACTAAAATTAGAGTTCCTGTTTTTTTCTCAAATGGGAAATTGTAACTTTCTTCCTATTTTTTTCACAGTTATGATTTATAGCATAACTAATTCAACCTAATCTTTTTTTCCAACACAAGATATACAGTATAGTTCAGAGTTGCCAGATTGATGATGACTACAAAGTAATTTCTGCAGCACTATTTCCCCAGACTTGAAGAGTTAAAAGCAAAGTTAAGATAGTAGGGATCAGATCAGGACTCATGTGATGTATAACGTAACAATTGCTGTTTGAATATAATATATGATGTTAACGAGAGTGAATGAATGAGCAAAATCATTACATGCATTTTCGTATTTAAGAAAAATGTAATTATTCAAACATTACTGAAAGCTTGAAAGTATCAAATCAATATGTTATTCAGTTGACCCGTCAAAATCAACCATTAGTTTCAAATAAACACTCCCCCGAAGAACATGGTAAAATACTTGTAATATAGCTCTTTCTGCAGCAATAACATGATTTCATGTTTTGAACTGTGGATGTCATGAGTGAAATGTTGTTTTGCACCGAATTTTCAAATTTTATGAAATTTTTAAATGAGGTATAATAGTCTATACTCATAATGTAAATCTGCAATGTCAGGAGTGATGAAATGATAAGGGATTTGGTGTGAAATTATGTTTACATCATTGCAATATAATATTCCAGTTGAAATATAAAGAGAGTTATGTCAGCCTAACAGTCTTAACATTTTTCATCCTCTCCATCAGACAAGCGTCAGTGGATGGCCATCGCCGTGCTACTCGTCGTCATGGTGATAGTCATCATCCTCTTCTTCATCCCGATATGACGCCTGTCTGGTTTGCACCATCTCCAGCATTTTATCGAACTCCGTCTCTCCGATCATTTGGACAACCGCGCATTTGTACGCTGTGAACAATGAGTCATCGTGGACCAGACAGCTGCTTCCTAGCCGCGTGCATATCCTACGGTTTGCAAAAAGAAATGCCAACTTCAGCAACAGCCGGGATTGTCAACTCTTAGTTGTCTGCCGCATGTCAAATAAGAACATTGTATGCAACTTGGATTTTCATTTTGCAACTTTCCAATCTGCATTTTGAAAAGAAAAAAGACAAGAAAATTGTGACCATGTGTATACGACTCAACAGTGATAGCAAATTTACTGTGTTGCAAGACAATCACCGTTTGCGTTCTGTTGTGAGCTGCGCATCGTGGATGTTGATGTTTGATATTCTCGTAATGTGTCAAGAAGTTGGCGTTGCTGTCCCTCTGTTGATGAACATGTGTAGAACCATAAAAGTGTGTCCACCTCAACAATACACGCAGATGGTTAAAAAGACTGCTAGGTAGTTTGCATGTGTCAACAGATACAGTATATGTATCCCTGACTGTTGTCATAAGTGATGTACTCGTGTAGCTTGAAAATGTGCAGTTTTAAACATTATGCGACAAAAAGTACTAGTTGAATTTCTTTTATATGTATAAATGCTGTCTATTATAAGTAGTATTTTGCATGCTAATACTGAAATGCAAGCTTGATGAGATAAAGTGGATGATGTTAGCAGCATTTTGAAGCCCCTGGGGGAAAGAGACTCCTTGGCTTACTCTTTGTGGCCCGTGAGTGTAAAAGGTTAAATGTGACCGTACATCACAGAACAAACAAAAAGTCACACCCCTTGATTTTACGTTAGGACTAAAAAAAAAAAGGTGGAACAGGTCAACCAAGTCAATCTTAAGTTTTTCATATTTTCTGAAAGAGCTATTCTTCTTCTACATTATTCGTAAGTTTGGGATCATAAAATTAATGGGAAAGTGTATTTTCAGCAGTTTTTCTGCAACCCTTTTGTTGTAAAGTAGTGAGATTGGGAATGTTTTGGAGACCCCTTTTCATTTCATGAAAGTCCTTTGTACACTCTTCATTTTAAAGTCTAATAACTTTTGAAAGAATATTGCCACCGCTTTGAAAGTTAGCAGTAATCATGGTCAGTATATGTTAATAGAGCATGCTCAATTTCAGCTTAATCTGGTAATTCTCTTCATTGTTGCTGCTCCAGTGGTTTACATCCTGTTTTTTGTCCCATTCATCGCACAGCTGGAGCAGTGGTAAAGATTAGCGGTATGTGCTTGAATAGACCCTGTACTTCAGAGCCTGTTTTCTCAGTTCACACTTTCCCAGAGTGTGTGCATTCTTTCCCATATCTAAATAGGTTAGGAGAGTCCCTTTGAATTGAGTTATACATCATTTTAAAGCTTAGAGTCTGCTCTCTCAGAATCTTCCCTTAACTAGAATCCATGTCTGGCAACTTTTTGTTGGTTTTGTGATGCAGGGTCACAAATAGACAGAAGATTGGTTGGTGACATGCGTGATAAGTGCAGGCAGACATGGCCAGTATGAGAATGCCTCGTGCAAGAGATATTAACCCTTCAGGGCATAATCCACCAAGATTTTAATTTTCTTTTCTTTCTTTTTTTAAAGAGTATTGTCGTGTGACATATTGTGACCTTGTTGCAGTAGAGATGAAGCTAAACGGGCATAAAACAAGTGGAAGAGTGTGGGGATGGGGAGGAGCAAATGTATAATGTACAAAGGTGGGAATGTATAGAAAGGTATTCATTTGGTTGATATGTTTACACACTGTGATATCTACTCAAACACTGAGGTGTAAGTGGTACAATCATTCAGCCTGTCATTTCAAGTTCTACCAATCTCGTGATGTTTTTAATGAACTAGTTAAGAGTGCAATTGAAATCTACCAATGCTCTTGTGTGTCACAGACACTTGAGGGTGGGAAGCTTGAATTTTGTCTTACAGTACGTAGGCCTACTGTTGATGCAGTCGAGTCTGCGGTCCGCAGGAATGGATTTCATCTTGCCGTATCCATGTTGATATTTTTCCGATTAGAGGATTACCAAAAAAAGTGTGTCAAATTGTTTTAAGTGAGTGTATTCTAGTGAATAAGTTTATAGAATGGACACTGTCAAAATATTTTCAGTGGATGCATTGCACTCATGATGGATAATGCTGGCATTGATAAGGAACAGTGGCTGCAAAAAGTTTCTTTTTTTCTCTTCTTTTTTTTTGGGGGGGGGGGGACCATGGGAAATGCCTTTATGATGATCTGTGAATTGTTCGATAGCAGTAGCATATCAAAGGATGCTTCAAATAGTGTAGCCAGCTTCGTGCAATTATTTCACGTGTGGTCCCATACTTGCACATTCATGTTTGTTGACGGTTTGTAGCTTATACAATATTAAGCAAAAACTTACCTGGGTAAATTACAATGGGAAATCGCAGAGACAAAGAAAATGTTATTGTGCACCTCCCAAGCATCTTGTACGCGAAGTTTTTTTTTTTTTTTTTTTTTTTTTTTTGCCAGCAATGCGAGACATGTGACCTTCCTGCTGTGCTGGACAGTTGACCTGGTCAGCATGGATGAATTTACAATATTAGCAGCAAACCATTTTAGCTTCCCGAGAGCACAACGGCCAGTAAGCGAATTCATTGAGTTGGAATAGTATCGCAGCGAGGATATGTTCCTCTGCATCAAAGCACAAGGATGTATCATCCCCATCTCTTTATGAGCAAAGCGGAAGTATGTTGTGTGTGTATGTGTACGATGCTGTGTATTGTTTGTCGAAGCAATATATAAGTATACTCACAGGGAAGGTCTGTGAAAATGTGCTACAATATGTCATGTTAGATGAGCAATATTGCCACACTTTTAATGTTGCATTCTTGATGCTTTATTTCATTTACTAAGCAATGTGTACCATTCATACCAAATGCTACATTCAGTAATATACCAGTAATACTACTGTGCAGCATGCTGTGTACATGTAATTGAATATTTCAAAAGTCCTATTTTATCAGTGCAGATATATATTTTAAATAGTATGTGATGCTATAATATATAAGTTGCATATTTTATGTTGCCATTGCACTCTGTCATAAATATCATCATTCGGAAGTGACAAGCCTCATATTATTTTTTGTCGTGCAAGGTATTAATACTGCATATCACTTGCCAACAAATCTACAGTGTACTTGTGTTTAATCTGCTGTTGTTGACATTTACTGTAAAAGTGGATATTTTTGCGCGACTAATTTTTCACGCTTGGCCAGGTAAGAAGAGTTTTGTGTGTTTGTAATTCCACGGAATCAAGACGTCATGCATAGGAACATATGGCAAGCAAAAATATTCGCGTACTTTTATTTTCGCGCTAGTTTCTGGTTGTGCGAAATGCGCAAAAATTTCAACACCGCGAAAAATTCCATGTTTACAGTAGTACGTTGCTTGTATTCCATTATGTGACTGAACAGTTGTGATGTTTCGCTGTATCATGACCAAGACTTTCTTACATCATTCGTCGCTGGGGCGACAAGACCTCGTATCTACAAAATGTCATATGTTCAGGAGAGAAAAAAAAAAAACATGGCAGCCAAAGCATTATATCAAATGGGATAGCCTTTCCTTTGACATGCCGTGGTGGCTTTTTGGGGTACTTTTGGGGTATGACATCTAGGATTTGGATGGGACATCACTCAACTAGTTATCTGACCATTAATCCAAAAAAAAAGTCATTTTCACCAAAATGTGAGATACAAGGTCTTGTCACCCCAGGGACATATTACTCTTTCACCAGTAGACTAAGAGAATCCTTGTGTTTTAATACCAATATATTTTGTGATTTATATTGATGCAGATATCTTTGCCGTCCTCTAGTCGTTCTTACAATTTGTTCAGTGAGTGTCAGTCTTGTGTCAAAGAAAAAGATTCTTGTTTACAACCAAGGAATATCTTTAATATTGGATTTACTCAATAGCCTACTGTATACAATGTTATTTTCGCGTACAGATATTTTCGCGAATGAGGAGGTCAGAGACATTTTCACGAGATGTTGTTTTTGCGAATTGATGCAGACGCTAACGTAAAATGCACTGGCACCCAAGCACATTGAGTCATTTTCACGTGTCGGTAAATTCGCGATCCACCTGTGATTCACGAAAATAACAGCTTATACAGTATCAATGTCTTCTGCTTCAATGTAATGCATATCGTGATGTGGCTGCCAGTGCCAGGGTGGGATCTGTACCGTAATCAGATTTTAAAGGAACATTGAAATGTGGATGTTCCATGAAGTTCCGTGAAGAGAAACACACTTTCAGAGATGTGGTGGATTCGTCAATTGAGGCGTACCGTTCAAACAGACACTTAGCTGCCGAGTTTCAAACATCCCGATTAGACCATTGTGGATGTACATTGTATTCACATGATCATGACGAGCAGCAGAGGAGACAATAATGTTTTTGGTAATAGCTGCTCAGGCAGTCCCCTTTAACTCATTCCACATTAAAGGACAAAGTGTTCTCTCTTAGAATGTGGTCAGTTTGGATTGATAGGGAGCTTTAGATTTTCGAGACACCGACGTTCCGAGGGAAAAAAAAAAACCCTGTTCTGCACAAAATTGCTTGTCAAAATCAGTCTAGTTATATCTGGCATCATCTGTGTTTTCACTATAAAGCATTCTGGGCTATTTTTGCATCCGCTCAATTCACGACGCAGAGAGCTTCTTGATGCACTGATCATATGAGGGCGCCACTTCACTTTGTATAGGTTGCGTCCTTGCATAGTCTAAAGTCACTTTGCAACATGACACAGGGAGAGAGGAGAACGGCCAAAGCAATCATCTTAAATTTCCACATCGCAATTCTAAAGCTCCTTATCATTATTCAAGACTACCCATCTTGACATGCTGTGAACATATAAAATATATTAGTAGCAAATTGCAGTATGTCAGAACTGGGGACTGATCATTAAAATCATTCCATTTCCGAGACAACAACAGCAACAACAAAAGTAAATCATACCAGTGCATACAACTCGGGGAGAATAATGAGCAGAGTTTTCTTGGGTTGAGAAGTTTGATTTGAGGTCACATAAAATTAGACAATGTGACTCTCATAACATCCTTCCTCGAGAGGGTGAATAATTGTTTTCCCATTCATCAATTTGTATGTTGGCTCGTAAGTTCCGATATGTCTGGCTCACAATGAGAGAGCATGCTTGAAATTATCTCCTTTTGCCTTTTGAGTAGGATATCAAAATTAAACTTTCCGTGGACAGGTACTATAGGATACTATATCAAGTAAGATTTAGAGAGAGAAAAGACAAAGGATATAGATGTTATTATTTTGGAGGTGAAGATGGAGTTTTTCACCTTCCTGTTCTTAAATTTTTACTGGGGTAATATATTAAGGTTCTGCAGGGAGAGGTGTGATTATACATGTAGTATGTTTTTATACAGTGTGATTTTTTTTTTTTTTTTTGAGGTTCTGCTCCCTGCATAATTTAGATTACATATTCAATCTTGCAGATTTGGCAAACTAGAAAGGTGACTCCAGTGAGACTTGAACCCATCACCTGCTGCTGGTCTGCCAGGCAGCAGCCCGACCAGCAGGCCAAACTGGATGCAGGAAATTCCACAGTAAGCTAGGAACAAGTTTGCCGGGATTGCGTTCTCCAAACTATAAATATTCGTGGGTCCTGCATGACCAAACTTATTTAGACATTAAAAAAAAAAACAAGCAAAGGATTGCAATGCACAATTTCCTGACAGGCGGTATTTCAGTATGCTCACAATTTTTTGAAGGATTGGCACAAAATGCTTGCTTGAGGGTTTTTCTTTTTCATCATTCTCCGTACTTGAACAAAATTGACGGTATGGTTGGCAAATTTGGGCGTGGGTGACATTTTACGCTGAGCGTTCCTATCGATACGCATGCTGCCACAGAACACCAGCTGCTCGTCATGTCGGGCTGTTCCTGTTTGGGATTCCCCCAACCAAAACTTCTAAAGTTCGCTATTTCCTCACGTCACGGTGACGACAGGTCCGCTTATGTAAGCCAAGTTTGAGGCATACTGTCACTGGCAGCGGGTGGTGTCACAAAATGTAGAGTCAGCACACGTGTGTATCACATTATGTCGAGTCAGCATGTGCTGTTTTAATCATCCTGTTAAAATAGAAAAACAAAAGCGATATAGATTCTTGGCTTACAAGTATGGTATGGCGTAAAATGTGTTTCCAGATGAGCTTGGTTAGATCAGGAATGTCAGGGGCGGATCCAGGAATTTCCAGGAATTCTGGAAAGGGAGGCACAAAATAAAGAAATGTAGGGGATCGTGCACGCCCCCCCCCCCCCTTTCATTTTTTTTCTTTATATTTCTTTTATTTAAAAAAATATAAAGGATCTGCTACTGAATGTCTATGTATTCATGACCCGATGTTATGCACTCATTGTTCACATCAATTTTTTCATGGCTCCTGAAAGTACTTGTATGTGTACTTTGTTCATTCATGAGATTAACAGTGTGATTTGATGGAAGACAAGTCTGTCCACCAACACCCTCACACACACACACACAGACACCTAGTGAGTAAAGTTGCTGATACTCCTTGGCTCTTTAGCAAGGATGAAGCCCCCTCCCCCTTTTTTCCCTCTTTAACCCATTGAAGTCTAGTCGCGAGTATACTCAGGCAGGTGTCTATGAGAAATGCATGGTAAAGCAAAATCAGCCCATCCTCAATGGGTCAAGCAACTATCTGTGAATTCTGATTCAAAGTGTCTTATATATGATATATTATAAAATATGTATTATGACTTCTCTTGAACTAAAGTTTCATTACAATTTTGCATGGAGACTGAAATCAAGTATCCTTGTCACCGCTGTGATTGCTGATATATTAATTATGTATCATTCATTCAGAGGTACTACTTAACTTGTCAATAGATATCTCTATGTCATTCACACACTGTAAAGCATTTCTTCAGAAAGTAATTTAGTGGACATGAGTTGTTCTTGGACATTGTGCATCTGAAGGCTTGTTAGGATAGTATTAAGCAGCATTTGATTTCTTTTTAAAAGAAATTGTGGGGAAGGGGGTTGCTTGGTACAAAAAGCAAGTATTCTTTGATGTGATAAACTGTACGTTCTTTATCAGTGTATGTCAGACTAAGGTTTGACAAAAGACAATGGAGATCGTGAAAGTCATCTCCCAGAGAAGCGTATGGCTGAGTGTTGTTGGTGAACGCCAACCTGCGCGTGGAAATGACTGTTGACTCGCTCAGGCGGTATGTGTGTGATATGCAGCAGAGCCACTCTGTTTGGGAGCATTCTCCTGTGGCATCCATTCAATGGACACGGTTCATTAACCATGATGGAATGTGTTATGTAAAGCTTCAGTTTACCATTACATTATGTTCCATTCATGTTATGATTGTGGCCCATTTCCAACCACCCATGAAAAAAGACTTATTAAGTTTTTTGGTGTTTTTTTTTTTCTTAGTTCACATATTATTTGATTTATAACCCTTTTAAATGACATGATCGACTGTTAATGTGCAAATGGTGATGTGATCAGTGCTTTGCAAAACTGCCAAATATTGTTGTATTTTTTTTTTTGTTTCTGTTTCTTTTTGAAATTCCTGTAACAATAAAGATATGACACTGATAAATGTGCAAACAAAGTGTGAGTTTACAGGTTTGTATACATCACTCAAAGTCCACCTCTCTCCCCCACAGAGTGGTTGAATGGAATTGGATCAACTGAATTTGACTTCATTTCATATTTCTTTCAAGTGGATAAGATACAATGAAAAAACAGATACAAGAATATTGAGAATTGTAATATTATAGACAAAATGGGTCAGAGACACAGTAATGTAGGGGTTACAATGGAATATGAAGAAATGTTATGGGTCCTACATAAAAATCAAGCATGTAATAGAATTATGATTGCATGTCCAATGAAATCCATGGTGTTTAGAGATTATAAAGACCCCATACAAGTAAAGACCAGAAAATATCTTTTAAAAAGTTGGAAATTAGGCAGGAAAATAAGATGACAATAGTTGCATAAAAGTAGTCACGCTTCCAGTGTAGTTTTGAAGCATACATCTCAAGGCAGTCATATTCTGTGACATGTAATAATATTGTTAAAGGGGCATTCCCGACAATTTTCATAATTTTACATCATGTAGTAATCAAATATGTGCGGTCCTTGAGATGAGAAACCAATACTCTGAAAAACCCAAAACATGACACACTGAACAGTGTTGATGACATATCACATAATATTATTTCAGAAATGAAGCACTATAATTCCATTACAATACCGCTTGCTTAACAAGTTCACCTGTGTAGAATCTATGCATGCCTTCTTTTGTTCTGTTTCCTTGAGCCCCACCCCGTGCATTCTTATGGTGAGGCTTCTATGTCATCATCCTTGTTCATTACAATTTGTTGTAAATTTTAAAAACATTCTGATTCCTCATCCAAATCACTATAAATTCTGAAACTCAGTACTCAGTATAAACTTCTTCTTCTAATGTATACATGTTGTGGTTGTTCAAATATAAAAGTCTGAAAATCATTCGGAGGTCTCCTTTAATACAGTTTAAGACTAGTTGGTGTTGCTGAAAGCTTAGCAACACAAAGCAAAATAAAGGAAAAGGTTGTGAAAGAAAGGGCAACAATGTGAAATGATTAAAAAAAAACAACATAAATACACACCTCCAGTTCCAGATTTGTGCAAGTTTCTGTAAGTTCAAACAGTCAAAAAGAGGGAAATTTAGTATAAATGCTGGGAAATCATCACAATGACACTACATGGAAGCCTCAATCTAAAAAAAAAATCAACAAAGTCCTGGCCACGTGACCATGCATTTACATTTATGGAACTCCCCTTGCGTAAGGTTGACTGAATTTAAAGTGAAATACTTTCCCCATGTTCAACTTGTCCTTGATAGATCAAGTTTTGTACACTGTACATGTATTTACAAAAAAAAAAAAATAGTTACAGTTGTCTATTCCAAAGGTTCATTAATCCGAAGGATAGTAATTCCAAAAATGAAATAAGGTTTGTAGTTCCGAAGGTTAATTAATTCGAAAATGAAATACGGTTTGTATTCCAAACGTTTGTTAATCCAAAAATGAAAGAGAGAAAAAAAAAGTTCGTTATTCTATAGGTATTTTAATCTGAGAACGAAATAAGGTTTATAGTTCCGAAGGTACGTTGTAAGCAGTCATTTTAATTTTCAGATTAACAAACCGTTGTTCATTTTCGGATCAACGAACCTTCGGGATAAAAACATCACCTTTTACAAAAGTAAAAACAAACATATTTATTATCCATACTTCAGCGCTTTTCAAACCCTTCCCCCATGCGTGAAAGTCACCAGTGCCGGGGGTAATTCAACACCACAGTAACTTGAAGCAATGGTACAAAATATTCATATTGACTTCAATTCCAAACAAGGAAATTTAGGGCAGAATTTGTGTGATAATATTAGGTGATGGTATCACGTGACGTCATTAAATATTCACACGTGGTTGTGACTAACGGCAATGTTTTGCGAAAACATGCGATTTGTCAAAATTCCATAACTTTCTCCTCGTGCGCCTGATTTCATAACGAAATTTCTGCCATCGTGCCTTCTGGACTTTTACCTAAGGACTCGAAATTTAACGTATTTAGTTAATTTGTTGAAGGATATAATTTGAAGGATATATAATCCTGACGTAGAGGATGCACAATGGCATGTTGTGCACTTTGCCTTAAATCGTGAGAAGATATATTTTTCCTGACATAAAACATGAATTTCACTAGCTAAGCACCAGAGGATTATCCTTCCCTACACTTGCAAAAGGACGCAAGTGAAAAATTCCTCTTATACGAACCCAATTTTGGGGTTGGCGTTTTGTTTTTGTTGTAGTTTTATTTGCCTGAACTAGACTGAGCATGTTAAGTGTCATTCCACCTCATGGCCGAATTTGGTTAAAGTTGGCTTCACTGCAGCTGTGACACAAACAGAACGGAATGAATTTCAGATTTTAGATTTTATGAAACAGTGATGTTGTAGGCCCTATTATATTGCAACTACGTGTGTCATTTCCCACGCTAGATAGATGAAGATAATTATGTCGTCACTTCGTCACAAAATCTCCTATTGGTCCGTATTCAAGTTTGTTTAATAGAGAATGAAACTTCATCTTTGCACTTTGTTTGATTTTACTGGACTTTCGTTTATTAAAGCCGCCAAAAACACGAGGTGGAATCATACATTTTAAGGCCCAAAACGGCACAAATACGCATTCCTAGTGGAGGAAATGTTGTTCTTCACGATTACTGAAACTCATTTTCACATCATAGGGGCTAGTTTTTCTATTCGTGTTTATAGTTACATTGAACAGGCACGGATGCCATTGCTCTCTTAAGTCGTTGTATGTCAGTTTCCAGTTTTGAAAAGAAAAACAAAAAAACAAACAAACTAAATCGGAGCTGCATGGTCCAACATGCTACCGAAGTCGATTTTAATGGCAGAACGACTTAACTCCATTCTTGTCAATTTGAGATAATACCTCAAATACTATTTACCATTAACTGTGCTTAAAAACAAAGAAAGTCATAAAAAATGGGACATTTTCATCATAACTTCAAGAATATTTGTTGCTATGCAACAAGTGAGGTGCTTTAAAAGTTTTCATTTCTAATTTTAAGATGTCGCGAAACCCGTTTTCCGACCAAACTCTTCATTTTAAGCATTTTTTTTTTTCAAATTAGGATTGAAAAAAAAAACCACCCTGAATTGCTTCAATAAAGTTTGAAAAAAAAAACCGTGAGTGACCATGCAGACTTGCAGTGCTCTATATTTCCGTTTTGATGCAACAACAACAACAAAAAAAGTTTAGGTGGTGTGGTGATAGTACGTGATGTAAAGATAAACATTTCAGTAAACATCTTATATTAGCAAGGCGATATTTGTTCAAGCATCGCTTGACAGCCGCAGCGTAAATCTCAAATCTCTTTCATGTTGTTCTTCTTCTTCTTCTTCTTGTTTTTGTTGTTGTTGATTCTAAAGGGCCCTACATTCCAAACATCAATGCACAGCTCAGTCAGAAAGTTCGTCAATATCTGAAACTGAGCCTCCACAAATTTCGAGTATTTATTGTCTTCAAACTTTTTTTTTCTTGAGTGTTGGGGGATTTTTTTCCTTTGTTGCATCACAGAAGCAATGGCGTGTATGCAGGGATCTTCTTGAAATAATACTGAAAGTGATATACTATATCATGCCGCGTCATGTGATATGGAAGCAATATAAAAGCAATTAATCCTTTGATGAGCGTTTGATGAATGATTTGCAAACACTGAGGAAATGCCATTTAATCCGGAGGGGATTTTTTTTTTCTCTCTCCACTTTGTAATCAATATTTATTATATCACTGTCAAACTGAAGAGAAGCAATGCGCATCTATACATCCATGCATCCATGACACATTGTATTAATGTACGCAATACATAGAAGGGTAATATTGGGATTATTTCCCTATACATGTCCAACCTTTTCCTCCCGTAACTTCGTCAATACACAATCACATTCGGTTTGTTGAGAGGAGAAAAACAGAAGTACTACAAGTAGTAATGCGAGTAACAAATTGAGAGTAGTAGTATATAGTAGTAGCATACTTCAGTAGCTACAGCCGCAGTAGTATAATACAGTCAAACCTGTCTATAGCAGCCACCAAAGAGAGACAAAAAAGTGGCCGCTATAGATAGGCTCTTTAACATGCTTTTTCTCTCGGAGGGAATTATTTTTGGTGGTTGTGTACGGCAGGTGGCCGCATATAGACTGATAGTCGTTCAGACAAGTTTGACTGTTAATAGTGCTAGTCATTGTATAAGTATACTGGTGGTAATGATAGTAGCAAACGTGATTAAAATGATTATTATGACGATGGTGATGATGATGATGGTTGTGGTGGTGGTGGTGCACGGTGGTGTGATAATAATGATGAAATTCTTGAGACATGTCAGGTTCAGTATACATTGTCATATGGAGGAAAACTATAAAGTTTATTTTTCCACAATGTTTTCAATGGGGTTTTCTTATCCACCCCCCCCCCCCCCCCGACTGTCGGGCAAAGTAAAATACAAGTAATTATGTAGAGTGAAATTGCGCAAAGCAGATCAAAATGTTCGAGCTTTCATCCAAATCAGACCTAAAAGGGTCTGGAAAAATTGGTAGAGCTTGAAAGTTTCACGTGTTCAAAGTAAAGGTAGTCCAAAAGACAATACAGGACTAATATTGCAAATTGCAGGAGATAATGACTTGTGGTCGTCTTACAAGACATCCATAGACCCGCGCAGACATCTTTACTAAATTTCTGTTAATGGCTTTCAATTCAAATAAAATACGAGGCATCCTTCATAATTTATTATGAAATGGACCAATCAAATTGATCAATATCACTCTTCTGTGAGACCATGTGAAACTGTCAAATTCCACAAATTTCTTATTTTCTGTTGTAATTTGACAAAAATGTCTACCATTCTGCAAATCTATTAAACATACTCTTACCGCATCTGCTCGTCTCCACAAAGACAACTCAAGTACATGTAGTCACTTACGGCACACTGATCAAGGTTATTGAAATGCGCCATCTGTTGCCAGGAATCGTCCAACTTCCCGAGCGGTTCAACGAAATGTTAACTGCATTTATTGATTGTTATGTTTTTTATTGATTTGTAGATCTCATAATAGGGAATACAATACATAAACGCACAATGAGACATGACTTGATAACGATATTAATAGCATGAATTTGAATGAGATGTCCTTGGCCATGTGTGCGTTGAGCAGACGGCCCGTGGCCATACCAGACATGTTCCCATTGCACCATATTAGTTAACATTGCATGGATGATTACATAGTGATTCATGATTTTGTCACAATTACATGTATTGTGAGAAACTTATTCTTATCTTATCCTCTCTCGGGGGGGGGGGGGGGGGAATGAACGTGAAGTGGGGGTTGAGAGTTGGGCAGATATTGGATATCACTCATTGTGCATGTGACTATGTGTTATGTTGTGAGTGTGAGTTGCAAAGGGTATGTGTGTATGGGGTGTTTTCAACATAAATACTGGTACATAACTTGTCTACTACAAAGAATCAAGGTAAGTGACGTCATAATAAAAAAGGTATGGGGTCCAACAATAGAGCGCAATACTGTAAATGGCGCAACAGTCTTACATAAAAACAGTCATGTCATGTGGGTTCTAACATGTGACTGCACATGCACAGAATGTAAGTTTCGTTTATGGAGACTAAACATCTCATATCGATTACATCCAAACTATCCAAATATAGACATCTTTGGGCTATACAGAAAATGGGAATGTGCAGTTTACGAGTCAACCAGATATATAACACTGTTTAAAGGCAGTGGAGTTACAGCCACCCACCTTTCCCCCTTTTTTATTTTGTATTTTTTTACCCCTATTGACTGAGATACGATACTTATGAAATAGTCACGAGGCAAGAAATCCGTCGCAACTCTTAAGTTCATCAAAACCGGACCTGAAATAAGCAAGTTTTGAAAGTTTACCATAGGTTTCCACACCAACAACCAGTGATTTAATCGCAGGGCATCATAATTTTATTCTCAAGTCTTTTTATTATTTCTTGTTTCATTTATGTTTTATTAGAACAGCCAGATATAGAAGTATGATATTGTTGCCTTACAGTCTCTCATCAAATTGCGCGCATATAATCTTCACTAAATTTCTTCTTCTTCTTCTTCTTCTTCTTCTTCTTCTTCTTCTTCTTCTTCTTCTTCTTCTTCTTCTTCTCCTCCTCCTCCTCCTTCTGCTACTACTACTACTACTACTACTGCTGCTGCTTCTACTACTACTACTACTACTACTACTACTACTACTACTACTACTACTACTACTACTACTACTACTACTTTTTTCATGGAATCTATTCGATTAATTACGTTTTCTTTCCATTACTGCAGTCGTGCAATTGTCTATCACCAATTTACGATGAGTTTTAATGTTGGAAAGAGATACACGGTTTCTAATTCATCTACCAAACTGTTATTCTTATGAAAATTATTTTTAATGACTTGTGGGCAATCTAAGCAGATGGAATCTCCTCTTTCAATTGTATTAAGTGAAAAATGTGAGACTCTCTTATAACTATCCTAAAACTTATTTTTGGTCTGAATTTTTTTTTTTAAATGAAACTGCTGTCATTTTGGAAGTAGTATATTTTTTTTCCGTTCATCCAAGTTAACTCTGGTGTTGAATTTGACGTCTGTGATATTGTTTGTATATATAGGGCCAAGGCCAATTGTTCTTTGACTATTAAGGCCTTGTGTTCAATTCATACGTGACATGATCAGATCATGCATGTACGCAGGGTCCATTTAACAATATCAAAATATTGGGATCCTTTGGAAAGTTACAGAATATCTTATGTTTTTGTCCTTACTAGTATGTAATCATAATGCTAGTGTCAATGCATTTTGTCACGCATTTTATATCATAGTTGTTACCTTCTTCTTCTCTTTTTCAATTCTTTTTTTCTCTGTTAATCGTACTATGCCTCCAATGTGTTGAGAGCCTATATACTGTATTTTTTCCTCTTCACAACTTCTATCACTTTTGTATTTAACTTGTGCGAACTTGGATGAATACCAACCTTTTTAGCTGAATGCATTTTTTTTTTTATTCCCGTACTTAAATAGATGAATAAGATACAATATGCTACTTGTACCTTGCAATCCACAAGATGGTCTGGTAAACACGACGTGATTGTATATTTCTCTGAATCATACTTTACGAAAACGTTTTTGTTGATCTGTCATAAATTATGATTCCTTATTTTGTGTCAGTAGCGAAAGAAAACAAACCGAAACTGAAAGCTCCCTGAAACTTGACCTTTGATTTCAAACTATACGCAAGCACACATGACGTACTTTTGATAACATGCATTTGTTATATATACTTCTGCTGTATTGGTAGGCCTATACATGAATTCTGTACGAATTCCACTTCGTAGCCTGCGTCTCACACAGCTACCATAAAAAAAATGTCCTGACATTTTTACATTTTTCATGTTTTCACCAAATGATAACATAATGTCGCAACCCCATAAAATTTGATGAAGTGTTGACGTGAAATAAGATGGCACAAAAATGATCGTCATTTTTTTGACCGATGTATCAGCTTTCGCGAGCGTTTCCTTCCTATCTACTGGAAAAGTCACCATTGCCATATAGGTTATTGCGAAACAGCAAATATTCGATGGGAAAATTCAAGTTTAACTCTTTGATTTCATGTAAAGATAAGAAATTCCGTGGAGGTTTGGTTGCAGGCCAATGAGAGACCTGCGTTATCATCTCACCTAGTTGTGTGTGTATGTGTGTGTGTGTGTGTGTGTGTGTGTGTGTGTGTGTGTGTGTGTGTGTGTGCATGGTTGCCTATGATTTGTGTCGTGAACACATGTAACTTTAAGGAGAATAATTAATCCCAAATATGTGGACTGAGTGAAAGCAGCAATATTAGTAGAACACATCATTTTGAGGAAAATCAGACCATTCGTTCAAAAGTTATGAGCCTTTAAAGTGTTGGTGCCGCCATTGCTGGATGGGAAGACTAAAACATTTCCTGACGTCATGCATGGACAACATATAAGAAAATATAAAGAGAATTCAATCCATCTTCATTTTCTACCATAGTTTGAGAGCACTTGGCTTATCTCAGAAAACAGGGGGAATTATGATACCCTTATTAGGTCAGTATCACGAGGGGGTGATGTGTACTCCTCATATAAAATGAAATTTGATGGATTTCTCTTTATATTTTCTACACTGATGTGTTCTCATGCACTCAATCCACATGTATAGTTGGGTTTTCTTTTTCCCTTTAAAAGCTTCTCTAACTTTGCCTTTAAAAGGTCAGTTTTTCTGATGAAGTCATGCAGTATTCTGTTTACTCGACTTCAACTCTGCCAATTATGGGCAAAGACAGACTGGGCTATGACGTGGGTTGCACTTATTATTATATAAAATTAATGTGCTTTTCATTCCTCGATTACCAGTACCCCGGCAACATGCCTTGACAGTTATGATGATCCTTAATGTAGAGAAACACACTTTTCGAGTGTTTAGTTATTCCATTGATGAGGGTATAGCGTCTGCTTGTGAGTTTCAGTTTCGTGACCGCTGTTTATCGAGAGTGTAGTCATGACTCAACACACACAAACATGCACATGTACACGTCAAGTTCAGTCACACTGATGTTAACTAATTGATATTATCATTAAGACTGTATCTAAATGCCCATTATTTTATTTTTTTTTTACGTCAAATCGTCATATTTCTTTCTATCAGTGCATGCCTTATACGTATACGTACATAGGCCCTACCTGCATTATACATTATACAACATGCCCTATGTAGTATCGACAATGACAGTGACAACAATAAAGATAATGATAATGATCGTAGAAGTAATGATAAAAACATTGATAATGATGTTGATGTTGATTATAATGATGATGATTATGATGATGATGATGATAGTAATAATAATAATAATAATGATAATAATAACAATTATAATAATAATAATGATAATAATAACAATAATAATAATAATAAAAAAAATAATAATAATAATAATAATAATAATAATAAAGCATCTATAATGTCATTGGTAGATAGACCAGAATAATATCATCATTAAAACTATCATCAATCTATTTTTTTTTTAACTAAAAGACGTAGTCAAGTTGTGCCTCTGTAGACAATAATTGCTATATACATGATATAGGTAAAACGCAATGGGTATTTAAGGTAAATAAAGGTTATCTTCTGGAATATCTTACATCATGTTTTATACATCGGACTGGAATGTATAATATTATTCTATTACGTTAGGTTCCGACAGACCGATGTATAGCTTGCGGGTTTTCACACAGACAAAATTATCTGTCATTAATCTACCATCAGTGAGGGGTATCATAAACCGTCCATGACATTTCTCAATAAATCGGTTTAACATTGAATGTTCAATGTTATGACTGCTTATGAGCAATTCAGGAAAAAACTGTAAACTTCAACAAACAAAATTCACTACTTCTGACTGAGTACTTTATGTTATGAATATTAAATTGTGGCTTTCAATAAGTCAGTTCAATTCAGTTTAGTTCAATTCAATGCAAAATATATTTCATTTTTCAGCTCACAATTTTTCTCTGAGGATAAGCCTCTCAAAATAAGCTTGAGAGAACAAAAAGAAAAGTATTCATTTTTGTTTTATTTGGGCCATATTGAGTACTTATAGATAAGTACATATATATATATATATATATATATATATATATATATATATATATATATATATACATACATACATACATACATACATACATACATACATACATGTATTATGTGTGTGTGTATGTGTCTGTGTGTGTATCTGTATAATATGCATATTACTTTATTCATTCATTTCTAAACTTTTACTAACTTGAGATTAAACCGGCATATTCTGTTGCCGCAGGGGGCATTTCATGAAGCGTTTTGTCAGATATTTCGTCTGACAAACTATTGAACGCTACAGAAATCCTTGCATCTGATTGGATAAGAGCAATATTTGTCCGACAAAGTTGTCGGACAAAATTCTTCATGAAATGCCCCCCTGATTTCACAACACATAGTGGAGGTAGTCGGGTACTCATCGCTTCCCTGCTGCGGTAAATGCAATGGATAATCCGACACGGCTCTGATGTTGAGGAAAGTGAAATGAAAGAGAAAAAGAAAGGGAGGAGAATGAAGATGAAATTGAAGGAGAAGAAGAATATAAGAAGAAGACGAAAAGAAAGGAAAAGAATGATGACGGGCTGGTGGGCTATGCGTAACAGAAATGAAATACCACACGTGTACTTTCCTGTTATATTTTTGTTGTATAATAGACTAGGCATAATTCATGTGCGAAAGGGATCTTGTTAATTCTTGTATCTCAGAACTTCTTGTTGTTTCTTTTATTTTTTTAAGGGGGAGGGATTCTGTCAAAGCTTCGACTATAGTCTGTTCCAAAGTGCGAGAAAAGTGTCATTGTATAAAAGATCAAACCCTGTTCCAACGATTATCATGAGGCTGGTACAGAAGGCTTGCACTAGGTAACCCTATATACACGGATACGTCGATACGCTCTACGCTCAACAAGCTTGCTTTTAAGTAGGTTCCATCATATTTCTTTAGCATTTATTGTCAGGTTCAAACTTTCATAGGTTGACCACCATGTTCTATGATTATGTTTACAATACTCTATTGTGCTTCCTAGCTGGATGTCATGCACTATTTTATTTTGTTTTATTTGATGTATTTTCACCGAGAAATATGAAAATTAGAATTGAAACTGAAATTCAAATTGATACGAGAACGACCGGAAGATTTACGGAAGACAAAAAAAATCACAAGTGCACGTCAAAAAAAAAAAAAAAAAATACAACACTTTACATTTTGGGTGAAACAATTCTCTTGAAACATTCGTTACATGGGATACGTGACCAATACGCATTACACAGGAGTTAAGATACGTTATCTACATCAGCTAAAGATGCTACGGTATCTTTTGGAATTCAGAGAGTTACAGTTTCGCAATGCCTTCTCGCCCATTATTATTCGATTAGCTGTCGTCGCTGTCAATAACATCGTCAATACATCCTCATCATGATTTCTGTTCTTGTCCTGTATATTATCTTTGTTTTGTCTTCCTGCTTCGTTCTTGTTTTGTTTGTTGGTTTGTTTGTTTGTAAACAGTGACCTTGACGCATAGTTAATTATATTCAACATTGATAAAGGTTTATGACCCGCTTCATATTTTGAAGCCACATTCATTATGAAATTACCACCGTAGATAAATATAGTCATTAAACTCGTTCGGTCATGAGAAAATTCTGTGCAGCCATTATATGTATTCAGTTTCAGCAAGGCATTATTTCTCTCCCTCTCTCTCTCTCTCTCTCTTTTACACTTATATAATACTCTCTAAAAAAATCGAGTGAAAATATTCACTCTTGAAGGAGTGAATACAAAAAAGAGTGAATTTTGAGTGAAATTGGAGTGAATTTTGAGTGAAAATGTTCATTTTCACTCATTTTGGAGTGACCTCAGGGATCACTCGAAGATTTTGGAGTGATCCCTGAGGTCACTCTAAAACGAGTGAAAATGAACATTTTCACTCAAAATTCACTCCAATTTCACTCTAATTTCACTCTTTTTTGTATTCACTCCTTTAAGAGTGAATATTTTCACTCGATTTTTTTTTAGAGAGTATATATATATATATATATATATATACAGCGGGACCCGGGGCAAAGGGGAACACAGGGCAAAGTGAAACACCCCGATTAAACCTATATAATCCCGAATCAGTCTTGAATCTAAAGCTCATGCACAAAGACCCCTCTAGGGATGCTCCATCTATTGATATCAGAGCTGTGTAAATAAATAATTGTATGTTTGTCTTTAGGGAAAATATCTGTTTTGCATTCCTCAAAACCAACAATTGATGATTATATATTTTATGCCAAATTATCATGTTTATCTGAAATAGTATCTCAAAAACCATGGTAACAAAGATGCATGGATTTCAATTCAATTCAATTCAGTTCAAAATGATTTTATTTCCATATAAAGTAATACAAAGTAATTTGAGTTTCCATAAATCGTGATATCAGTGCTAGCAAATATTGGCCGACGTCACAGTGATGCATGTTGGGAAAAATTATACATGTTTGGGGCAAAGTGGACGGGGCAATGTGGAACATGTTTACTAATGGGCTTGTGGGTAAAATGAAGTTTGGTGCGTTTCCACGCACGCCGTATGCCTTGCGTTATGTATTCCACTTTGCCCCAATCGTCTGGGGCAAAGTGAAATTTTCATACTTTTTTCAAACTCACAGTAATTGATAAAACTGATAATTTGAAAACAAATTTTACTGCCATTTGTTAGCGGTAGTCCTCAGGTAATAGTATAAACAAAAAAATCTTGCTTTACTCTGCTTTGAATTCCCGTTTTGGCTGCACAAACATTTTTGGTCCACTTTGCCCCGGGTTCCCCTATATATATATATATATATATATATATATATATATATATATATATATATATATATATATATATATATATATATATATATATATATATATATATATATATATATATATATATATATGCATGAACAATTAAAGGGATCTAGTCTTTCAATCCATTTCCAAGCTGATGTCTCCGTTTCTATGCTCATAATAAATTTACGTCACTCTGTGATGTATAGGCACATTGTTGTTTTCGCCCCTGCCGAGCAAGGCAAGCCTGTGTAGTATAAGATGAGTGGCGCCTGTCATTGGCCAATCTCGGTACAGTCATGGTGTGAAACGTCACGGCTTGTGTTCACGCAGTGAGCAGAGCTCGTATGATTGATGACGTGTGGTGTGTGGGTGTCACGTCATGTACAGTCGTGCCAGTGTATGTGTGTGAGAGCTTTATTGCCGATATATAAGTGTGTACATATATATATATATATATATATATATATATATATATATATATATATATATATATATATATATATATCATAATGAGTTTATTTATTCATTTCTATCTGTGTTAGGGTATATACATTCACCAACAAGCAGTGGTCTTCCATGGGGAATAATAGTCATAAACATATCGTAAATACATATAAACAGAAAAACGTATATATATCATACAAGAAATTCACATGAGTGTGTGAGTGCGTGTGTGTGTCACTCATTAAAATGGAATTCTTATAAGATTAGACAAAACACTGAATCAAAGACAGAAAGAATGAAACAAGAAAAAAAATATTATATATAAAGGTTATGATAAGTTGAAAAAAAAAAAATGTCTTGACTATAACTTTCGCTGCTCTATAAGAGAGTCGAAATTGCAAGGGGAGTTTTTCCCAAAATTGTAGCGCTCCTTTCGTGTTGGGTATAGAGAATAAAAAGGTCCTATGTGATAATAACAATAATACCGGTCACCATTACTGCTGGTATTATAGTGGTAGCATCATCATCATCATCTCTATTGCATGCTCTTAAAAATATGCTCATATCCGAAAGTATATTTGAAACTTTTAAACTCTCATGACAACGAGACTGCAGTGAAATCCTGATAAAACGCCCCTAACTCAGAATTAAGAAGACTACGCAAACACAACACAATCATGCCGAGAAGCATGTGCACTGCTCTTTCATTAACTGTCCCCCCCCCAAAAAAAAAAAAAAAAAAAAGGAGGAAGAGGTAAACTGCAGAGATAATCTACTGAAGGTCCGTGTTTACAAACACTTCTTATCTGTGCTTATGGTTCTCAGCATTTAGGATACCTGCGCACAGGTATCACGCACTGCATTAAATGATTTTGATTATGTTCTTTATTTCTGTAGTAATATATTCTTGTGACCCTTTGTAATGTTGGTTATATCCTGGTCAAAAATCTCGGCCAAAAGTCGTGGTGACAGCACCTAGCAAAACCCCACCACGGTTTCAGCAACACTGTTTCTGAGTAGAACGTTAAGAGGAAAGTATGCACACAAGTTTGTTTTGTTTTATATTTCTTTATACAGCGGGGAAGTACCTGCACAATTTGCCCTACACGCTGCCTACTGGTTCGTTGCGAGTCGCGGCGTATCGTAATGATATAGGAGGCTACATTATGGGAAACGCTGCCCTTCCTTATAGTTCTCATAAAAGCTTGTTGTGATCTGTGTGCAGGACCTAGAACTGCCAAAGTGAACGGGAAGCAAGGAACATCTACGAGTGACGTTCTTCCAACAGAGAACCCATGCGGACAAAGTCTATTCATCAAAAAACAGTGCGTCGCAAAGTTTTGAATTGCCGTCTGCTAACTTCGTCAAAGGCCATTATACGGAACGAATTTGTCTTCGTCTCGGCCATTGACTCGATTCCCTCGACCAGGGTGCGTGATTCTATTTCGACCAGCGACACCGACAACTGCCATTGACTTACCCTATGACAAGATAACAGGTAGGAATAGTATCAAACCTGTGCATTCGATGCAGTCGTTGTTGATATTTGTAACTTTAATTCTTCTTACATGCATCTGCTCGACTGTGATTAAAAGCGACTTAAAAACATAAATCAGTGTTTAAATGCTCTTATTATGATGCCTTTGAAAATCTAATTTTTAAAGCTGTAAACTGTTCATCCTTTGCTTATTTCAAAGACATGTTATACATATACATATTGAATATATATATATATATATATACATATTGAATATATATATATATATATATATATATATATATATATATATATATATACATATATAAGTGATATATTAATGAATTCATCCTTAAAGTATATACATCATGTTTGTACTCTTTTGATCTTTTGAGGCATGTAATCCTTGCGATTAAAGTAAACTATGTTTAAATTTTCTTTTACTGTACGTATATAGGGCGCTTTGAAAGAAAGCTGAATTGCGATATATTTCAAATTTGCAATTGATCGCAAGACTTACGACTGATTTAGTGTACTGTACTTAGCAGCTGATTGCATCATTCTTGCAACGCCCCCTATTGACAGCTGATCGATGATTAATGAAATCATCACAATGGTAGTCAATGGTACGTACTCGACCGTGCCATCTCGACTGTGCACCAGTTTGTGCAGGATTGAAAAAAAAAAAAAAAAAAAGAAGAAGCAAAAACGGGCGCCTATCTGACGTCACAGTACTTTCGGAGAAGACATTGTAAAACCTCGGTTCCGTATGTTTAAAGGGAAGATAAACCCCAAGAACAATGTGGATTGAGTGAAAGCAGCAACATTAGTAGAACACATCAGTGAAAGTTTGAAGAAAATCTGACAATCGATGCAAAAGTTATGAATTTTTAAAGTTTTGGTGTTGGAACCGCTGGATGAGGAGACTACTAGAGGTTATGACGTATGAGTGGACTACAATATCAAGAAAATATAAAGAAAATACTGCAAAAATCCATTTTTCATGAAAATTACAAATTCCATCAACTTGATATTGACATATGTTAAGGGTAGCAATTATTCCCCCTGCTTTCTGAAAGCGGTTGGTCCACTGCTCTTTCATAATTCCAGAAAAGTGAATTTTTGTTGAATATCCTTTATATTTTCTTTGTATTGTTGTCCACTCATACGTCATATCCTCTAGTAGTCTCCTCATCCAGCGGTTCCAACACCAAAACTTTGAAAATTCATAACTTTTGCATCGATTGTCCGATTTTTCTCAAACTTTCACTGATGTGTTCTACTAATGTTGCTGCTTTCACTCAATCCACATTGCTCTTTGGGTTTACCTTCCCTTTAAAGAAAGTCATACCCTATGCACGTATAAGAACCTACCACACTTCTCTTGTGAAGAGGGTAGGGAGCTACCCCGGTGAAGTGGTCAACCCCCTATATGATACCGGGGAGGTGTTCCTCTCACCTCCCTGATAATACTCGACGGGTCCTGATGTCTTCTGGTTAACAGTCATTAAGTTGAATTTTCGCTGCCTTTATGGCAGACCATACAGGATATTGTCAAAGAACTAACGATGATATAAATGATGATGATGATGATGATGATGATGATGATGATGATGATGATGATGATGATGATGATGATGATAATGATGATAAAATGATAACAATATAACAGTGACGATTATGGTAATGGTAATGATAATGATGATGATAATACTGATAATGATGATGATCATCATCATCATTACAAAAAGAATAAGATGATGACGATGAAGAAGAAGAAGAAGAAGAAGAAGAAGAAGAAGAAGAAGAAGAAGAAGAAGAAGAAGAAGAAGAAGGACGAAGAAGAAGGACGAAGAAGAAGGACGAAGAAGAAGGACAGCAACAATTATGGTATACTTATAAAAATGACAATAGTAATTTACACGGAGGGTCATCGATTGATAAGAATAGTGTTGAGCAAAAAGAATACATAAAGAACAATTTCATCTCCTTCCTTTTCTTCTTGAATGTACGATTCGACATTATTTTCGGATGAGTTTCGCAGACTACATTAAACCGACAAAAAATAAAAAGATTAAAAAGAATAAGATAGAAATGTTTGATGCCCACCGTAATTGGAAGTTTAATTTCTGTTTGGGATTTTTTTTTTTTTTTTGAGGGGGGGGGGGGGAGATGCTGATACTTAAGTATGATGTCATTAATATTTTCATATTCTTGATCATAAGGGTTGATGCAGACACACCAATCAGGGGTCAATCAAAGGTCAAGCAAGAATAATTGCAATACACGATGACTAAATCACCCTCCATGCATTCTTCCTTAGTTTTTGTTTTCTTTCTGTGCTGTTCAGTCCTTTGTCTGATATTTCTTGGGTTATTGCTCGGGTGTCAAGCTGCTTCCGAAGATCCCTATCCGATGTTTCGCATGTTCATTCCAATCCCATTTGTAGCGTGATATAACGATAGTGGTGTAAAGCAGTTACAGACATACATTACATCGAACGAGACGCATGCGCTCATGCAGTCGATATGCTGGGAATCTGACATTCATCCATGTTGACACAACGACCGTACCCATGCAGCACCATATAAGACAGAGATAGGCCCTACATGAAAACAATGGTTAACGCCATTCATGCACTCTCAGAGGAAACGGAACAAACGAGAACATCGCCGTGTAAAAAAAAAAAAATAATAATAATAATAAAATGAAATAATAACAATAATAAAAATGAAACGACAACAGATGATGAAGGTGTGAAAATGCAAGTCATCGTGACACGTCCGCGCGGAAGTGTATGTATAACCTTTCAGTTTGGTTCCGATTCCCTGTTCTCCACTGTCTCAATAGATGACTGTGGTTTGATTAAAATTTCTTGTTCCCGAGTGTATACATGCATAATGAGGAGAAAATTATGAAATGCCTTCTGCTGATGCAGTATAATATTATGCGAATCTGGGCGATCAACAGTGCTGTCCCCTTGTATAATACACTGTTTGCGGCGTCGCCAAAGTGATTGTAAATACTAATTGTTGTAAATAATAACAACAATTGCTGTTGGCGTCACGCGTCCTTTCCTCACAAAAAAAGGGAAAAAAAGATACAGAACGTGGGAGGTGTGTTCTGTTGTGTAGGTCAAAGGTCACACTGCCGGACGTGATAGCATTCTTACTCATGTGGGACGAAAAGCGGAAGGTAATGAGGATTAGGGAGGCTTCCGTGTCTAGCAGAAACTATCGGGATGACACTTCCAGTCATCAAAATGACATACTGTGATATTCCCCATCGATCAGCTCCAAAGTAAGATGGCACTCCTAATTGTATAAAGATGACTTGAATTGATATGCGTCAGGTATTTTCAATTTCACTTCCTTTTCATATTTCTAAAAACAAGGTCATTAAAAATACAATTAGGCCTATACCACTGTGACTCACAAAGTTACAAAGCATAAATAAATTATTAATTGAAACATTTACCTGCACGTTAAATGACTTATAATCTCGTTATGAAAATAAACGTAATGGTCTGTTTACGGTTGTACTACGTTGATTATAATCTTGTAAGACATTGGAGAAATATTATAGGGCCTACATCAAAGCAAGCTTGTTAAGTTTCAATTTATTGTGTTTATAATCATCATATTTCGATGTATGTAGAATATGTATTTTTTTCTTATTGCGTGATATATTTTGTACACTTATATTCTTTGTTGAAAATTAAAACTGATAAATGAAATAAAATGAAAACAAGTCGTATAGGCAACAGAATAAACCAGGCGTTTATACATTCTACCTATACAATGATATCATTTAAGAAACTGTGGCATCGGGTATATAATTCTCCTGGATTTAATCTGAATAAGCAAGAATTTTAACGTGAAGATTTGTGCACAGGTCGATAAGAGGCGTGGAAAGTACAAGGACATCATCGTCTCATCTAATTTGCATATATGCAAATGTGACCAGTGTCACCGTTTCGTGAAACATAACACTTGAAACTTTGAAATCGTCATTAAAAGGCTCTCGTTTATTCTATAACATCCCATTTCGATGAAATCCCCCTCCCCTTCTGTTCATATTTTGACCCTTGCAAAGTTCGTCAACTCGGAGATAAACAACCTGCATATTGGCGTGTATGGCCTTGAATGAGACCAAAAAAAAAAAAAAGAAAAAAAGAGAGAATATTGTCTATTACTGCATTTTCCTTAGACTTGCACTTCATAATGAAATACATTTGCATTAGAGCAAATGGACTGAGTTTTGCAGCAAAGGCACTCGTACACAAAGCAAAGGCGGCGTCTAATCTCCCGAACGAAACAATTTCAAAGGGATTTAGCATTTCTAATGTTTAACATTATTGCTGTCGTAATTCTCTTGTTATATGCGAACCCTTAATTTCCCCTTCCTCACCCCACCCCCGTGAGCAATCGTCATGTTTGGCGAGAAATAAATATTTAGTGAAAGTAATAAGGATATATAGGCAGACCCTTATCACAATCACTGTCTCAAGATCCCGAGCAAAGCTTTGGGAAACCACCGGCAAAATGTCTGTTTCAAAACTTTGCCATTTAATTCTCATAAACCAACATGAAAGAACGCCACATGCTTTAACATGGGTTGCACATGCAAGTTTGAGAATAAAAAAAGAAGAAAAAATAGCTCTTAAACAAAAGCAATGAAAATATATTAACAGCAAACGTTAGCCAAGATGGACAAATCGTCATATTGTCGACACATGGTGTACAAGTGTATTTTGTTTTGGTTTCAATGTGCAGAATGATCGTCAGCAGCGGATAAAACCCCAATAAATGTATATGGCCTGATCAATCTTTAGCATGAATGGATCTCTAGCGATTCATGACGCAATATTGCTTTAATTTCACGGGTCTGTTGTATGATATGAATCTGAAATCTGACCTTGATTTTTCTTCTTCTTTTTCATGTGACATGATTTCAATAGTAATTCTCTTTGTATTCAAATGAATCAAACATTGGATAAGGGTGAGGTCACTTCGTTTGTGGTTTCGGTCGCACTTTTCAATTTTGTTGTATACTTCCCGAATGAATCTAGAAGGACAACATTATACGTTTCTAACACGCAGAATACGCAGAATGTACTCTCACAGAATGTCGTCATTCTTTTTTTTAAGGGTGCCATTATACCATGATGTACCAGGAACGGCAGGGTAAAAAGTAGTTCTCAAAATATGTAAATCTAGAAGACAAAACACCACTAAAAAAAAAGTATTATAGGGCCTAGGTATCATAGTAAAAATTGCTACGCAGATTCAGCGTTCACAGATTAATGATCAGTCTATATAGATATAACATTATTAAGCACGCGCGCACAAAAATCCACATAACGAAATCATATGGGTGAAAGGGAAATACCGCTTTGTATGTTTCAAAGCCAAGATTGTCTTTGATAAACGGTGAACGTATAGGGCATCAAAAGGAGAGATAAATAAACACGTAGCAAAACAAAGAAAAGGAAATCCCAAAAGACTCTTTGAGGGGCGTTCAAAACCATTGTACAAATAAGCAACAACAAAAATGTTTAATGGACCACGTGAAGTCGTGTACACGAGAAGCGAAAGCACATTGAGAATGAGAGGGAGAGAGAGAGAGAGAAAGATCAGGGACTGGCGCTATAAGTTGTTGTTTTTTCCCTAAACCTAACCTTGAATGTCATCACGCGTTTCGTTCATCAACTTGAACCCTTCAATCAGCGATTAAAGACTTGGCGCACTTCCAGGGAATGACGCATTACGGTCATCATGTAGAAGGTGTGACCTACTTGAGACGTCCGACGGAATAAACGCCCATCAGACTTGTCAATGGGGGATTCCCCCGTAAACTCGAGTCGTGCTTCCCTGAGATACAACATAAGATGCGTTATATGCTTCTCGAGCTCGTCAAATCGCCTGCGAGGTTGTGTTTTGGTATCTGTTTTATTTGTTGTTTTTCTTCCTTTCTCCCTCCATCTCTCTCCCTGTCTCTCTCCCTCCCTCCCTCCCTTTCCTCAAGCGAAGTATGTGGAACCCTGGGGATGGGGAAATCCGTTTGCGTTTGTTTCACTTTTGCTGTACAGCTATGTTCCAGCCGCCAGAAAATAGTATTTCTCTTTCCAGGATAAAGAGGATGCAATGGTCAAAAACAAAACAAAACGTAACGAAATACAGTGATGTGAATGCAGTGCGGTGGTTAAATATTAGGGATATTTGTTTGTGTGTGTGTGTGTGTGTGTGTGTGTGTGTGTGTGTGTGTGTGTGTGTGTGTGGTTTGGATTTTTTTCATGTCTCGATTCTTAAAAAAAAAAAAACACCCAACTGCATAGAGCGTGTTTCTAAATTAAAATTTAAACTGACTTGGTAACAGGAAACCAAATATCAATCCGAACGCTTTCAATATCAGGACATTCAAAAACATACATGTAAATAAGATTATAAACAATATCGTCTGATCGTATTCAATTAGTCTGAAATAATATGCATATATATATATATATACTGATGGTACAGTTATCATTAAATTTCATGCCATCTCGGTGTTTTGTTTAATTGCGCTTATTATACGATTTGAATGTATGGGTCCATGTGCTTTATGAGGATGTCAATTCTATTCCGTTTTCTGCATTTCTTTTCCCCCACCGGGAACATCATAATATTATTATAGCAGTGCTAAGCTTTGAGAGTGTACAAATCAAACGGGCAAAATAATTTCCTGAAAGGAATTAGCATTTCAAATTTTCAAAATTTCACTTTCCACTCTGTCCTGAGTGCATCAAAAACAGTCACTTATAAACATAACTTCCACGTTTCCATGTTGATGTTATGATTAATAAAAGGCGTTGCTGAGAGCAGGGAGGTTGGAAACCACCTCCCTGCTGGGAGACATGCAAGTTCATGTATAATGAATTCTCAGTCTAATAGGAGAAGGAGGATTCTAATGTCTTTTGTTATTCATATTAGAACTATACCAGCTGCTGTCACTGACAGAATCTTGGTTCGGAAAGATTTTAGTGGGCGTTACGTGACCAGATATAATCTGAAGAAAAATAGTATAGATAGATTATTATAAGATATATAGCACCGAGATATTCTTTTGGTCACAAAAGTGATGATCAGGGTGTCATGAATCAATGCAAGTCATAACAGGCATTTTTCATTGCGTAGCCCATTTAAAACACTTTAAATTTGGTTTGGGTAGAATGTTATCAAGGAATATCGAAAAAGGCAATTAGACATTGACCTGCACTCACTATCAATGTCCAAAGATGACAAATTTACAATGACAAGCTGATATCAAGGTAAAACACAGCATGCAATTACACGGAATTACTTAGACTTTTTTGGTCTGTAAAATGTCCCTTCCGTTGGACAAGCTAGCTCCAGAACTCGTCGTTGTTTGGTATTTCTGACTTCCTGTCATTTTTTTATCAAATTCAAATTGAATTTTCTTTCCAATGCAGCAAATTTGTTCAGATACAACACTTACAACAATGAGAAATATAAACTTGCAAGTGGAAAAAGAAAATGAGCAAGTGCATAATAGGCCTACATATGAAAATATTAATGTTCAAAGGTGTTATATTGGAAAAGAGAATAGGGTTAGGGTTTTGATAGGGTTTTAGGATTAGTTCGATCTTTAGGATTATGTATAATAAAATATGTTTGTGTGTAGAATTTATGTAGTTTTTAGCGTGCAGATATTTCATGGAAGCAACATTGTCGCGGGAGCAAATGTCAGTGTCATGGAATTAAACCATTTTGAACACTGAGCGAGGCGGTCTAATAGCTGGTGTACTAGAAGAGTTCAATTTTTGTAGATTTTTTGTGTTTCTTCAGTAAGGACCTATAGTAGCTTTTGCCTTAAAGGGAACCCAGACCCAAAGAGGAGTGTGGATTGAGTGAAAGCAGCAACATTAGTAGAACGTATCAGTGAAAGTTTGAGGAAAATCGGACAGTCGATGCAAAAGTTATGAATGTTCTAATTTTTGGTGTTGGAACCGCTGGATGAGCAGACTTCTATAGGTTATGACGTAGACTAATGTGTGACAACAATATAAAGAAAATGATAAAGGGAATTCCACAAAAAATAATTTCATTAAAATTACACATTCCATTAACTTGATACTGACATAAATTATGTTAAGGGTAGCAATTATTCCCCCTGCTATCTGAAAGCGGTTAGTCAAGTGCTCTTTCATTAGGCTAGAAAAGTTAATTTTTTTTTGCGCAATTTTCTTTATATTTTCTTTATATTGTTGTCCACACATACGTCATAACCTCTAGTAGTCTGCTCATCCAGCGGTTCCAACACCAAACTTTAAAATTCATAACTTTTGCATCGATCGTCCGATTTTCCTCAAACTTTCACTGATGCGTTAATCCACATTGCTCTTTGGGTTTGGATTCCCTTTAATACCGAAAGTATTCCCTTTAATACCGAAAGTATTCTGAAAGCAGTACATGGAATCCAGTTTCCATGTATTAGTTCTTGCCAAACTCTTCAGTTATCATGAACTTTGATCACCCTGACGTAAGCATAAATTTCCAACATCATCGCTCTGTTGCTTAGTCTTTCTCTGTCAATGACGAGTTGACTTTATCTGAGATTTAGCATGCACGCCTCACAACGTGGTTTACAATCCAACTTGTTCCTTGTTTCTGTTCATCATTTGCTCTGTTTGGCCAGTACAATATTTACTGCGTTCAAACTTCCGTCTTCTTAGGTTACGATGAGTTGAGAATCCTTGTACATAATATATGCAATAATGATGATAATAATAATGATAATACAGTAAGGTATAATTCACATAATATAATAGGCCTGCATTATTACCATAAAAACTATTGTCACAATACTGGTTGCTGAATGCTCCTATGATGGATGATTTGTTTTTGTTTTATTCCCCAGGTTTTGGGCGATAAAAGGTCAGCTCATGACGGCCTGTTCCTCGCTCAGGAAAGTGTCAGGACCGCCAACCTTAATCAAATATCATTGAAGTCTTATACGCAGGAGAGTTGCAAATGTGAATAGAGGAGATAATATAAGCACCGCTTCATACATGCACTGTTTATTGTCATGTATAACGCACAAAGATAATTGCTGCCGATGGACAAACAACACAACCCTGGGGTGTGACATCACGGTGTTATCACCTCGCTTAATAATGGCTTCTTCCCAAAGGAGGCCTGTTCATGCAGAGGTTTCAACAAAAGCTATAAAAACGTTTCGTGTAAAAGTTCTGAAAATACTCAATGGCCTCCAGAGTTCAACTCTGAATGCCGGATTTTGTTGTGCACACGATGGCTCGTTTTGAACCATGGCGAGGGAGGACTTCGGGGGAAGGCGAAGGGGACCAGAAATAGAAACTTACCAATTAGAGAGATAGGATCGCTCATTTTGGAAGGTGGAAAAAAAAAACCCGCACCCTTAAACCCTGTATTCGAACTCAACTCAACAGTATCACGATTTTCTAGAACGCTTGACAATTATCGTTCACCTTGATATTAGCGTTGGGGGTTTACTAGTTTTTTTTTTTTGTTTTTTTTTTGACATCGACAGCCTCCGGTCCGAATTATACTTCGTAATAATCTTATCAGTGATATTTTTGTGCTAGATTCTGCCTGAGTTTGAGGGTACACAGCACTGTGGTCTCGAACCGAACGATGTTTTCGTGGTAGTTCACAATCGCTTCTGGGCAATCTTTACATGGGCATGATTGACCAGTACTTCTGAACAATAATGAACAACCTGTGCATTGTTGTTTGAAAGAAAGAGAGAGAGAGAGAGAGAGAGAGAGAGAGAGAGAGAGAGAGAGAGGGGAGAGAGGGAAATGTATGTAAAGACTGAGGCTTACAGAACACACTGCTAACGCCGAGAGAGATTGCAATAACTGTATTGTGTGGTTGTAGACAGAACGTCGCACTTGGGAAAGAGGCTCCGAGTGCACGCGTCATTGTATACATTCTGCCAAGCGAGCCGTATACGAAACGCTGTACTGGACAGAATTATTCTCGTCTCGCTATTCCCCCGAGTGCTGCAGATCCGGGAATCCCCTACCGTATTGATGCAGAGTACCCTTCGCGCTCTTGCCTAATTTCCCCTCAAAGCGAACCGCAATTTTTCTGGGGAAAAGTTAACAAACGGGAAAGTTGCCCGGAAAACCAAGCTCTTAGAGATCGTTAATTGCTTTATAGCGTGAGCAAAACGTCTTCTACCTTGGCGGATTATAAAGTTTTAGGCCTGCGGAAGGGGAATAAACACACAACAATATCCTTTAACTCCCGATTTTTCCCCCAACCCGAGCAGCAGGACTCCGCTACCACCACATTCAGTGCACTTTAGTTTATCGATGTTTCAAGTCAGTGAATAGTAGCTGTAATAGGAAGGGTTATTAGTGGATTATCACCTTTCCCCTCACATTTTGTTAGGAGAGCAAAAATTCATGATGCGCAGACGAGGCGAATGGTATCTAGAGAGAAAGGTCATTATAAACGGTAAGTCATGTCGAACCATTGTATACTGGACTTAACACAAAATTGCAGATCCGATATCTTCAAGTCTATATAATGTCACTGAATCCACGCTATCAAGACCGCTATCCTGATAGCGCCACTTTTCCACTATTCTTGCGTTGTGTCGAAACGTGCTAAGAATAAATGAAGAATTTACATGCAAAAACAGATAAACGCCACTTTAAAAGATTTTTTTTCCAAAGTAAAGTCATTTTCATTATGTTTATATATATATATATATATATATATATATATATATATATTGCCTGTTTGCCTCTAATAAGCTGTTAAAATTTAGAGACTTGTTTTTATTTAATTAAGGACAATTTATGTATATGTGTAACAACGTACTCTCTTCCTGATGTTTTCAATTCCATGTTCCTGAAAAATCAGTCATTTCATGAATATCCAACCCGACGTCCTAATGAATATCATTTACATTCTTTCGTACGATTTTAGCCAAGAACACATTTGTCTATACTGGCCCAAGTTATTGGAATTCCCTGCATCCCGATATTAAAAATGCCCCCTCTATATATACTCATTCAAAAGGAAACTGATTTTTTTTTCTATTGCAATCTTATAATTCTATTGAATTGAATTAACTAGCTATTATAACTCCTTATCTATATAAAGAACCTACGTTTTTACCTATTGATTGCTACGTATACTTTAGCTCTTGTTATATACTCATATTAGGCAAGGATAATTCTCCGATTATATCTCTATTACCTTGTTCTTTCTCTCGTCACTTTTTTCCCACTCTCTCGACATACTTCTGACAAGATCACGCATGTCTCTGCTGAACGTTTTTGTCTGTTCTGTTCTGTTATGTTAGCTTTGCCTCATTTTGTGTCGTCTCATAGTCAACTCTCCGTTGTACTGTTACTCCTAGTCCAGTCTTGTTTCATGTTTATTTGTGTGTATATCTGTCTGTTTTTGTTGATTTCTCTTTCTAGTGGGCTTACAGACTTGTACTTTGCTCTCAACGCACAATGTTTTCCTCTGAGGGGCCCACATCCTACAAGCTTTGTCTTTTTAGTGGGTCCCTCCACTTTTCGAATTTTGCATACTGTTTACTTACTTCTAATCACTTGAGTTTTATTATAATGTATAATTATTGTAAGGTGCCACAATCATTGTACATTGACTTTCTTTTCATCTTACATAGTTTTACACACTTTATTTTCTGTTACCCAAAAAAGTGATGTCTATATGTTCTTGTTGAAAAATGAAATAAAACATTGAACTGAATTGAATTGAATTGAATTGAAAAACAAAGAATAAGGAATATTGTTAAAATAGGCCATGGGGTGAGCTGGTTTTTTCGCTTGTTTCGTTCCGACAACTGCGGCACTAAAATTTCTCCACAGCTACGTGTAAACAAATAACCAAAAAGGCTACAGGAAAAAGTTCGACACAAACCCTCCTGCAGTATTTTGGTAATTTAGGGGGAAACAGTGAACTTTTTTGTCACTGAGGAGCTGAATATGTACACTTTGCCGTGTACGATATTCATTCGCGAACGATCATGTGATGTATGTTATCCAATCCGAATCGAGAATTATTGTTTACGAGTCAAAATGGCCGCCCCCTGTGAGCCTGTCGACGCGTCTACGTCGTCTGCTCTGCTGAAAATTAAGATAGACGAAACCTATTTTGTGTGCCAAAGAGTGGATCAAATTGAGTGGGGGAGACCGTGAAATCGCAGACCAGAACGAAGTGATTCAGCTGCTCAGGGGGACTGCTGCAACCTACATGTACATAGGATAATTTACAGGTTAGTTTACGTGCGTACAGTCGTAGCAGTCGACACTGCAGTGCAGTCTCATATAGGCCTATGCGTAATGTCTACAACTTAGTACAACGTTAGCTATGTTATGAACGTTGCTTGTGTATGTTATAATGGACGCTAATGTTGTAGCTTAGCCGTTACTACGGAATACTAGTTAGCGTGTCTGTTACATTTTAGATAAATTATCTTGAATTTCACCTTGGCATGGCATAGCGCCGTTATAATGTAGCCTAGATCCAGAAGATGAATTTTACATGTTGTTCTATGTACAGCCCAGGTTAGGTTGATGTAGCTGATCGGTGATATTGTTTTGTAAAAATCTTGACACACAGGACTGGACTGAAAAAGGTCTAAACTGCATGTAAATTTATATTTTCATAATCATGGCCATGGAGTATTAATATTAAAAATCCATCCTGTCTCTCTCACCCCAAAATCGGCGAATCCCCCCTCAAAACACACATTTAGCATCTCATTAAATTAACTTATTAATATTTGATAATATGATATAGGCCTGAATAGGTCTAAAAAACCAACAATGACAATAATGACATAATTTCAACAATTAACTCCCTAAAACATATGATTACCATTATGTTGTGCCAAATTATAAAGCAGTGGCACTGGGTGGCGGTGATAGTGAAAGGCCAGGGATTACTAGTATTAATGATGATAAGGCAGTTGTATTCATAATTATATGATAATTGATATTGCATGTGATCAGGTGCTGAAAGCTGTAGATGTCATTTAAAATCAGTAATTGCACTGCAAGTACAAGTTGAAGTAGTTGATGACAATGATCATGAGGTGTTAATGATTACCTGGCATAGTACTAGGGCCTATAGGTAATTACAAGATTCAAATATTAGCAGTCAATAGTCTACCGTACATTTAATGATATATTGAGTGTAATGTTCAACCCCTCCCCCTAGCGTTTAGCCTTTTTTTCCCCCTAACAAAATCAAACGGCTAATCATTGCTGTTCATTTCTCCATTGTATTAAATAGGATTCCATGAAACGTGCTACAAGAGGTTTATAGATAGCAAACGCCTGAATCTCGCTAGGAAACGAAAGCTGAAGGAGGAGCCTGGTCCGTCAGCAGGAGCATCTGTTTCCTCCCCTAAGACGCTCACATCAAGATCAAGATTTTCTTCTGGAAGCTCTTCAGGTTCTGCTGTGTTGCCTGTAAAATGCATCATTTGCAACAGAGTCAACCTGCTCATTACTTGCCAAGGGAAATAGGTCAATATGATTAATATTGAAGCATGAAAACATTGTAATGTTACTATAAGTTGTCCTTGATAAAATGGAGCAATATATATACACCACTGAAACATTCACACACATACACAAAGAACTTCAGTGCAAAGTTCAGAAACAACAGAATGTACTGTATATATGCACCAATGCTTTGGTCAATGTGATTAATGTTCAAGAATTGACATCTTACCAAAGTTGTGCATGATAAGATGTCTTTGTAATACAGATTGCTTCCTGTATTTTGAATGCCAATGTTTATGCAACATGTTTTGACTCCTTGCCTCAGTATGTGATTGTTCGCCCTTTAGTAAACATTTCTGCCCACTATTATGATTTGATTAGGGTTGAATTATTCTAAGAACAAAGATGTTTTCCTAAGTGTGGTTTTTTTTTCATAAAACTGAATGACTACGATTAAAATTTGTTTCTCCCACTCTGGGGAAAAAAAATATGTAACTATTATTAATACTGAAACAGAATGTTCATGTAGAAAGGTCAGTACAATGTAGGTGTGAGTACAAAATCAGTTTGCTAAAACTAATACCAGCCAAATGAAAATTGTGCATAAGTTGAGTCAGGTTTGCACAGATCCTCTGATATTGGAAGTTAATTGCAATGTTATCATAATTTTTGATGCCAAACCTGTTTTACTCTCTCCAAGATTTTCAGGTACACATTGCCTACAATACAGAATCCAGCAGTTTTCACTCATGAATGGGTAAACTATAATATTGCCTTTATTTTATATATTGGCATTTTTCTAAACTTTTACACCCTTTCAAGGATATTTGGACCATGGAATGTTCCAGAAAATTTATTAAAACTAGAAAATTTGACTGATTATCATTTTGAGCTATCTTACATGAAAGGAGGTAGTGTCCCACCAACCTAATGATAGCAATGAAAACTTCAGGAAATCTTATGAAGATTAAATTTTCTAAAGTACTGTAATATTTCATGAACAACGTGATTGCTATGTGATCTAAATATATTAAAGCTTCTTAAGAAGAAGAAAAGAAAAACATGTGTACTGATAAACAATATGATCTGTTTAATAGTGTAAATGTCTCATGTGTGTAAATGAGTTTGTATGTGTGCGTGTGAGTGTATATAATATGTCAGCGTTTTTATGCACGTGTGTATGTGTAATGCACTGATCAATACATGTATTATATCATTGTGTGTGTTCATGTTTATGATGATCTTTTTTATGATGCTGATGTGATAAATGGCCAAGGCATGTAGAATAATATTGTAATACACTTGGGTAGCTTCATAACTATGTGTGTGCGTATGTGTGTGTGCATGTGAGGGTGTGTGTGTGTGTGTACAATAAGATTCTCCCACATGCACGCAGACCCACACACAAACAAACGCTCTGATTTTTTTTTTTTTTTTGCCTTGAATGATTAGTCATTTGATTGATAACATGTCTTTGAACAGAATATAAGGCATTTGCCTTGACCTCTGATACACATCAGGAAAAGCTAGAATATGAGATATAATGCAACTATTAAACCAAAACTTCACTTTTTTTTCTAGGTACTATATGGTTAAAAGCAGTGCTTTACAAAATGTGTACACGTATATGTATTTCAGCTTAGAAACACTATGGGAACTATACAGCGGCTAGCAGCCCCATACGCATAACTGCGGCCAGCAGCCCCATGCGCATAGCGTCATAGGGCTGTGAACTGTAGCATACAGGATCATGACAAATATTTTATTGCGGACAAATATCAACTTAAAATCGGGAAAAAATCTTCAATTTGAAGACTTATTAATAAATTTGAAGTATTGATAACAGAGTTCGTGCAAGGTTTGCTTCTGCAAATAGTTCCTTTCTGTTCAAATTGATGACTAAATGTGACTCGGTCGAGAGGAAACTGGGAGAGCTACACTGAATTGACGGCCAGTGCATGCGCACACAGACATCATATCCAGTCAATGGATTCGAAATTTGTGCGCAGTGATGTGTGCGCCTGCGCTGACCGTCAATTCAGCGTAGCTCTCCCAGATTCCTCTCGACCTAGTCATATTAAGTCATCAATTTGAACAGAAAATGACTATTTGTAGAACCAAACCTTGCACGAACTCTGTTGTCAATACTTCAACCTTACTTGTAAGTCTTCAAATTGAAAAATTTTTGTTCGATTTAAGGTTGACGTTTGTCCGCAATACTACCTGTCATGATCCTAAATGCTACAATCCGCAGCCCCATTACGATATGTGTATTGGGCTGCTGGTCGCAGTTTATAAAATATGGATTTTCGCAAAAACTGCAGGATATTTCGAGGAGAACTTTTTACTGTATATTTAGGATGTACTAAACATCACATTTCCGCATTCAAAAAGTAGTGCCAGTGTTGCTGGAACGAAACCCATTTTCTAAGCCTCTTTTTCCGCTTCACCCCATGGCCTAAAATGAATATTGAAGAATCAGAAACCTGCAGTGCTGTGGATTAAGTCAGTTTATTATTCATTTTGTTTGAATGATTATAGATTTTGGGGGATATCTAAACATTGGGGAAAAACAACAATAGCATGATTTTGTTTTCTCTCTTTATTCAGTACGAGTATAAGTGAATGTATGAAATATCATGATTCTGATGGGGGATTATTAACCTACTGGTAATATTATGCTGAAACTATATGGTGCTGCAGCCCTGAAATGTATTATTATCTAGTATGAAATCGTCCGGTTGCGAGAAGCAATCATGATTGCGTATTATTATTAAGAATATTGCATAACAAGTTAACTCCATTCTTGGTAAGTTGAGATATCTTTGCGATTGCTAAAAGAAAAAAAAATGATAAAATGGGATATCTTTGATCATAACTTCAAGAATATTCGTAATTATTTACAAGTGCGACATCACTGTAAAGGTTTTATTTTGTTTTATCTGATAATGGACTTACTTTAAATTGTTTTAAAATGGCGGCTTAGCCCATCTTACGATCGAACTCCCCACTGCTTACATTATCCAATTTAGATAGACTAGCCTTGGACTCATAAGAACAAAGCAAAAAACAAAACAAAGCAACACAAAATCAGGCATTTGAATGAAAAGGCAACAAAAATAGTAATGAATATTACAAGAACGATGATTAATACATTTTTTTTTTGGGTCAAATTCCGGCCTTATAATCAGTGCTGGTTCATGATGTAATTTTGTGTTTGATATTTTGTTCTCGACAAGACATTAGTGTTGTGTATAGAAACCAAACTTTACATTTCAAGCTTCATTCTATTTGTGTGTGTGTGTGTGTGTGTGTGTGTGTGTGTGTGTGTGACTTAGTTGAACGATTTAATACAAGACTCTTGGTTGAACAATTTCATACAAGACTCTTGCTAGCCCTATACCAGTATTATGCTAATCTGTACAGCCGTGTACGTATACAACAATTAATATTTCAATGTTTGAACAATAACACTTACCCTAAATGGTTTCGCTTTAAAAATCTTCACATGTAACGAACGTACAGCTGTTGTATGAGTTATGATTTCATTAATTAGTCGTCTTCCCATTATCTGAATGAAAAGCCATGACAAACATGTGATGACTGCATGTAGGCCTATCCACACCCACCTGCTTTGCATAAACTTAAGATACATCATCGCACTAAAACGCCCCGTCATAAAGTCCTGAAAAACCACCCAATTTAATCGTACACAGTCCACGGTCATGGATGTTGAATAATGCATTATAAACATTGAGAGTGGTATGTCAAAAACCAAATCTCCTTCGGGAAAACTAAGTTTAGTCTGCAAACGCAGTGTGCAAGATGTATTCTTAGCTGGGAGTGACCAAATCCCCATTCTTTTCCCTTCTAAATATCTTCTTCGTCATTTCCTTTTTTCCCGATTATGTACGTGGGGCACTGCATGTGATAGTGGATGGGTTGCTGTGACTTGCCAAATACATCTATATACCTAGGAGCAACGGCGGTTGAATGAGCAGGATTGTGTCTCATTGTTGGTATTGAGCTCGCATGTGGTTTTCTCTACCATTGTTGGGATGCGGATATTTACCTCGGAATGCCATCTACGAGGAACTATACAATTACGTGCATATATACCTGTAATTATGGGGTCTCCACATTTTTTTTTTCTCTTCATCTGACTGTTTGTGGACTAGTGCGTATGATTCAAGCAACTCATGTCGATTCTCATACCTAAAAAAAAAAAGACAAAAAAGAAAATAGAGAGAAAAAAAAATAAAAGTAACGAATTGAAGATGCCGGCCAAGTTCGAATATTGGTGAAAATAATGTGACGACGGTCAAAAGGGCAATAATTTTCCCCGATAAACACAAAGGGCCTACTTGCAATAGTTGTGATGTAGGGCTTTGTCTCATAACTTTCAACATCTTTGAGCCATTACCATGAAATTCACACCAAAGTCACATTCAAAAGTGAAGTTAGACATTATTGTTAGACAAGGTCGTAGGACAACAGGCGAGTGGAACAATTAGATACACGATATCTCTCTTTGGAAATCAATCTATGAGATTGTGGTCATCAGGGACAAATCCAAAATTAGACTTAAAAATTAGATTGACTTCTAACTCTATCAGATAGAGATCTTCAATCTAATTATTTTGGATTTGTCCCTCATCTAAATCTAAGGAATTTATAGAATGTACGCGCAAATCTGTGCGATTCGCCGCGGGACGAGACTTTCAAGTTGGAATTAAACTTGTTAGAATTGGAACTCAGCGATTTCGTGCACACTTATTTTTGTTAATGCTTGGAAAATTTCATTGAAAAGGTGAGGTAATAGATATTCAATGTTTAAAATGTGAATGACTAAATCCTGCATGGTAGGGCAGAAAGAGATTAAATTGTTTGGTAGGGCCCTATCTGTCACCATTGTTCATAATTATGTGTGCGCCTGCTGTGTATACAGGCTTATACAAAGATTTGCATTTCTCGATTGAAATAACGGGATCTAATGCACTGTTTCGATGGAATATTAAAAAAAAAAAACTATGAAGCGTTTGGTAAGTTTTTTTATAGCTTGCTAAGTAATGCAACGTATATTTGCTTCTACATGCAGATTTGCATTTCTGCCTTACCAGTCTAGGTCTACACCTGTCTCATGACTTTTTTTTTTAACACATTCCGGAAAATATGGGGGGATCGAGTTGGCCCATCGAGTTATAGGCCTAGAGATAATAAAAAAAAATAGGGGGTGATGTCGATTTTCCATTGTTACAAATGTACTAGTAGTATATTACTCAAGTATAACTCAAGTACTCGGTACACTCTAAAAAATACCTAGTCAGATATGACTAGAATCTCGTCGTATTTGACTAGATTATAGGATCCCAGGGGCACTTACTCTGTTCTAGTCATTTTTACTAGAAAAAACTAGTCACAGATTTTGAGTAGAAATCTAGTCAATGTTTATGACTAGAAAATCTAGTTGGTTTGACCGGTTTCTAGTAAAAGATGATTAGAATATACTGATCAGTTATTTGACTAGATATGTAGTCAGTGTTGTGATTCATGAATCTAGTCAAATTCAACTAGTTTCTATTCAAAATGACCAGAACATCTTTTCAATCTCACCAATCACACATCAGTCACAATTCAAAATCAATTATGAATGCAATGACAAATTGTGTAACATTTAACTGACACAAATGCATATTTTATTCTGAACCAATAATCATCGGAACATGCTACTCGTAACACTGAGTATAAAGCTTGCAATGAATATTGCATTGATTCATGAACATCTATGATTTCTCATTCATTTTCTTTCATGACTCTCTCTTTGCAAATTGAAAATTCAGCATTATCAACAATGTGTGTAGAATACAAGGCATGTACACGAACGTTTTTTTTTTTTTTTTTCTCAAAATTAACATTCATTTTCACTCGGCCTTCCATGACATTCTACCTTGTCACATATCTCAAGTTTCCTAGATCATAACAAACGAGGCATCATGTAAACTACAATAATCAGGCTTCGTTCAGTTGATAGCACATTTAACAATGGCAAGTTAATGATGATAGAGATCTAATTGATCGAAATGGGCTTACAAAAAAAAAATGTTTCGGATAAAAAGTTCACATAGACAATTTGATAATTGATATTTGATAATATTGAGTGATTGATTTGATCAGGGAGCCCCACATACACACAGCTCTCCTGCATTGCGTTCGCACGCCCAGTCAATTGGCGAGTATATACATGTATAGATAACGGAGATCAAATATTTGAAAAGAGTCAAAAAGTATGATTGTTCTCATTGGGTACGCTCAAACCCGGCCATCTTTGATCTCATACACAATGCTGAATCATTGTGCAGACTTCCATTCGGTTTGTAGATTCTGAAGTTGAACAATAAAACAATGAAATATCTTTTTTTGGCTCATATCTCAAATTGTCAATGCTGATGAAGCCTTTTTTGATGAAGCATTTTTCTGAGGAAGATGACGGTTTTGAGATTCGAATTATGTTTAACTAAAAATGTCGCTATGGCGACTGGCATGCCTCCGCCATATCACATTATTCTCCATTAGGTGCAGGACATATTGCCAGTGTAAGACCGTATGTTACATGACTGGTACATAATAAATTTCTGGTGATTATACACAAAGTTCCATGACAGTACTTAAGAGCCACTTTCAATATATGGATGAGCAAAATTTTAGCATTTTCACTTGACCCAAAACTTTTCCTACACAATCATTGTGCATTAATTTGTGTATATTTATGTATGAATATACATATTTTCTCCGAATGAATATGGAGAAAGTAGTGTAATTTTAGCATTCAATAATGCAATTTTAGCATTTTAAGGTGACCTTTGACCCTTGATCTTTGATTTCATGTCCCAAAACATCCACAGAGAAGCAATGTCAGGCAACACATGTACATTGTATATGCATTACGTTTCATGAAGATACCGTGAACCATTTCAAAGATATGAAGAAAAATGTGAAATTTTAGCACTGTCACTGGACCTTTGACTTTTGACCTTTGAAATTACGTTGTTACTCCAACAAAGCATAGAATAAAAACGAATCAACCAAATATTATGATCTTGGTGTCATTTTCTTTTGCATCATATAGACTATTTAATCTAGGCAACACAAAAAGGGCTTCTACAATAAGGCCACCAAAATCGACCATCCCTCCTTATTATGGCCAGCTCATATAAACCTGGACAATCCCAAAGAAAATTTCCACATGCCACAATCCACAAAATCAACTATATCTTCAGAAATAGATATGTGTTACAAAAACAGATCAATATACGATGTTACTGTTCAATGAACATTTCAATTCAGCGCCCTAGCTGGTGTACAGTGGAGTCCTTACAGCTTTACTCTTGCTCAACGAAGTTATTAAGCAATACAACAGAGGATGTTGGTGGACCATCACCCATTCCCAGCCCATACACATACTTTTGCAAATATGTTATGTATGACTGCACTGCCAGCAGTAGTTGATGTCCAACACATAAGTAAGTTTGAAGCATACATCTACTGCTTTCAGCAGAGATTTGCAAGGGATCGCATCTCCTTCAACAGCCACGAATGCCTGCTCCGGATTCTTTCTCCCCCCGAAGACCAGGACATGAGGTTCTCGTTTCCCTTCCAAATACATAGGCAGGTTCGTCCCATCTATATGTAAAAAAGCAAATAAAGAAATTTCTCTAATAGCTTTAATAAGAGATTAACAAACAGATAAAAGACAAATATTCAAAATTTTGATCCACAACTAAGGCATAAAAGAGAAGTGCTTTTGAATAATCTAACCAATATAAAAACACAAACATCAATCAGTGTATCAAACATGAATTCTGTTGATATACCATCATAAACATTGGGAGATTAATTCATTTTCTGAATTTGGAAAAAAATATTGCCAATGAAAGCCCCCTTCATCTACATGATTTTGCCATGCCACTTTTATATCATTTTTTTTTTTTTTTACATTTCCTTCTGCACACCTCTATCTTCAGCCCTTCACCAGTTTATGGTTTTAATTTACTTGATCTTGCCTTTCAATATATCAAGCAGACAGTGAGATAATTCCAGCTGCAATAAACTATGGACATACGAAGCACATTTTATTATGGTGACTGTAATTGTTATCATTATCATTAGTAGTAGCACTAGTGGTAATACTGTTATTAGTATTCTTATCATTATCATTAATAGAAATTCCATCGATTACTTACTAAATGAACAGGAATCAGCAAGCATTTTCAGAGCAATTTGACTATATGGTGAATTAAAGGATAACTAAATGTCAATTAAAGGATAAAAGGAATGTGTTCACTTGACTGAATATAGATCTCAAGTGACAAATATTTCATAGCATGTCAACTGACCCATTCACACAACACAGGGTATTGCACTATTTTCAGTGTTAGATCCCTATTTCTATCATCACCTTCTCGACATTGATGAATGCAGGCATGCTCTCTTCCATAGCTGCACGCTGTACACTTCTCTGCCCGTTTCTTCACCCCAGCTGGAAACAACAGAGGAAGAACTTGTAGAGCCAGGTTGCTCTTCTCATCATCTAAGGAGAACACAAACATTAGCAAACAAGTTCATGAAATGTGGCACGTGGAGTTTTATTACCTTTTTAATACTTTCTCTCTGTAAAAATTCAAATGACAAAGAAGATACACATTTCAATTCCAATCATCCCTTATAAAGGTTACATTCTCTAGAGGGTTGCATTTTTTCTCATTCTATTACCAAAATTAGTTTTATTTCATTTATTCATATCAGAGTTTTTAATTTTAAATCTTTATCAAGACTCAGGAAAAGATTCATATTTTTCAAGGATTTCAAAAGATCAATAGATTATGTATCAAATTAAAAAACATTCAATGGTCTTTTAACCTGGTATTTGAAACAAAGAGAAACTTAATGCATGAGTGAACACATTCATTTTTCTCTTCTAATGGATCCAACACCCCCCCCCCCCCCCCGTCAAAAAAAAAAAAAAAAAAAACTACTACAGATGAATCCTCGACTGCACAGGGTCAAAATTTATGTCTCCACCTTTGCCAGATCAGGAATATGACAGTGTCAATTTGAAATGTATTACACAAAGTGGAAAATAAAATCTACTTAAATGACGTTGCGTCAGGCCCATTTCATATTGATCTAAAGGTTCTCAACACTTAACCTGATTAAGCCCGGGCTATTTTGGCGGGGCAGCAGCTCGGGAAGGGTGTGATGTGAAAAACAAGTGTGTTATGCAAATAGTGGCTGCCGGCCAGATCAAATAATGTCAACGGTGGGCGAGGTCGAAGGTCATTGACATTACGTTTGCACATAACCATGCAGATTCCCCATCTATAGGCCAATGTTGTGATCCCAACTCTAATATGATCGTTGTCCCTCTCATATGCAAGTATGATTCATGTTTGATCCACCAAATAAATAGTTAGCACAAGAGTGTCCTTTTCACTTATATAAACGCAATGACCTTGACCTTTAAAATTGTGACCCCAATATCTGCTTAGATCATTGTCCCTCCTATATAATGCATACATGAGTCAAATGGTTAAGTTCCCGTGAGAATTGTGCTATTTTCATGGTAATGTGATACCTGAATGTGGATCTTCGACATTGAGAATCTTCTTCCACTGCACTTGTTTTTCTGCATATTCCAGAACTCTTGCTGACATTTTCGGCCATTTTTCGAAGAGGGCATCTGCAGAGTTCACTTTCGAAAAGTATCCGAAAGCCTTGATCAACCTGTGATATATAAAATCAGAAGTTAACATGTAGGCCTTTCATTATAAAATTAACAAACCCCAATCATAACTTATGCATCATCAGAAATAGGATTTCATGATTAATTATTAAAAGATATTGAAAATTTCATGGTAAGAGCAAAGGGAAAACACATAGGATGTTCAAAATAAGACATTTTGGGATCAAAAGTCAAATTTATCCATTTATAAGATGTTACCACCTTATCCTACCTCATTCTCAATTACATTTTGGAAATCCTCTGGAAATTCATTTTTGAAAATGTATCTTTAGGGATAGAATTGAAATATTTTAAGTTATGACCACTTTGATCCTGATAGGTGCACAACATTTAGGTGTCCTAAAGGATACTTTTTTGTTTAACTTAAAAACCAGAAATGTCGCTGTGCCACTGGTATGCCTCCGCCATATCACATTATTCTCCTAATGGGTACAGCACATATTGCCAGTGTGAGACCATAATATAACATGACTGGCACACAATCATTTTCTGGGGATTATAAACCCAGTTCCATGACAGTACTTAGAGCCACATCAGTTTGTCGAATTTCCCTTTAGATATGTCAGTGTCATTAGACTTTTAATTCTAGACTTAATTATAGTACGTACACAGCCCTGTCGCTCAACCGGCTCTGCACGGCGTCTGGTCGGGCTATTCTAAAATCTAGACTAAGTCTAAAACTATTTTACACGCAAGTGCGCGCTTGCATAGTGAATGAGTGTGAACCTATTTCACGATAATGCCTCTAGGGCTTCTCACTATTTAGGGGTTCTATATGAAGGCTAGACCTTTTGTCTGGAACTGGTGGTAGTTTCTACAGTAGACCTATAGATCCGAGGTCTAGGCTACCATTGTGCCAAGCGCAAGTGTCAGTTAGATCTAGACCAAATGAGAAGAGGACTGAAAGGGCTTTAGACTAGCAAAAATGAATACGTTGTAGTTAGAAGATCTAGACTAGATGTTCAATTACCAAGTATCTAGATCTATGTGTATTTGACTATATTTCTAGCTTATCGTATCAGGAAAAGATCAAGCAACTAAGACTAACTGCTACTAGATTCTAGTACGGTACTTTACACGCACGTGCACGCGTGCGGCGAAGAAGTGAATGAGGACCTATTTCACAATAATGCCTCTAGACCTAGTACTTTACCTACATCCTTTATAGATCTACTAGAGTTCTTCTACATGAAGGCTAGACCTTTTGTCTGGTACTAGGCATCTACTGGTACTGGTAGATAGGTCTAGGTCTACACTACAGTACAGAGACTCGATAGATAGATCACCGGTCTATAGAATCTAGGCTACCATTGTACCAAGTGCAGTTAGAACTAGGTGCCAAATAGATCTTGGACCGAAGGAAAGAGGACGGGTGGGGACTGACAGGGATGAGCCAAAATGAATTAAGCCCCCTAAAATGGCGGAGATCGGCTCGTTCGCCTGTGACTTGCGAGTGCGCGGTTGTTTGTGAATTCATTCGAAAAGTGAACCTTCTGCTAATTGAAAGGTGGTGAAGTGCGGTAAATCTGATTACATCACCGTAATCGTCTCTAACCAAATTAGTAGAGACCTCCCAATATTGTAACAGCATATCTATCTTACAATTGCTTGAAACCATATTTGTCAAAAAGCCGATTTTGGGGGGATTTTTTTTTTTTTTTTTTTTTTTGGCAATGTTCACCGATGTTTACCCTGCTAATCATTGCCGCCCAACAACGCAACGGTTCATGCAGCACGTTTTACACATTTAGGCTAGGCGCGAACAATTTGAGGCAACTTGATAGGCCCAAGGCAGCAGCAGCTCTCCCCCGAGCTCGCCCAATTTTAGCGAATTATCTTTTTAGATAATACTGAATCAATACCTAATATGAAGCTGTACACTACAAGCTTCTAAACACGATTTAGAATATGCTACAAAATAAATACAGCACTTACCCTCAAAATTTTTGATGAATTTGTCGAGGCCCCACTCAGAAAGCTTGTCATCCACAAACTCCATTTTGATCAAGTACAATTTGTACGTACTGTACTATAACGTACGTACGTGGCGCTTGCTAGGGTAGATACGTTACATATACGCTCAGCATACATTCCTCACGGATCGTGCGATCGATCGAGTACGCTTTTGCTCTCTGCCTGCGCCGCCATCTAGCTCTTTGCGTGCAGCGCGCAGACAAGAGCCAATCACGTTTCAAAGAAGTGTTGACAAGACGGTTCTAGCTAAAGCGTAAAAACGATTGACTCGATTGTAGTCAAATTTGCTTGAAAGTTGATAGAATTCTAGTCAAAATAACTAGAATTTAGTTGAAAAAATATGAACCAAAAATCTAGTCACAAAATGACTAGATATTTTTAAGAGTGTAGATTCGCTGTAACTGTTCCACCCTGTACCCCCCCCGGTAGATTCGCTGTAACTGTTCCACCCTGTACCCCCCCCCTCCCCCCCCCCCCCCCCCCTCCCTCCACCTTTTGTTCTCCTCCGTGATTCCAGCCAGGGAGGTGGAAAGAAGACATCATCTTGCCCGGATGGTAAAAACCGGAATTGGATTGGCACAAACCGGTCAACGCAAGAGTACGAGTGGCGATTGAACGCGCGCGCGGACACGGACTAGTTCCGCAGAGAGTTGTGCTACCCTCGGAGAGCTCATTATCAGCGAAGTTTTTCCGTGTAAAGTACCACCGCTCGGATCGGATCATCGCGATAGCCGAGCGCGAGCGCATATCTGCAGTCGAATTTTGTTGTTGAAATATACTCTCGCGCGCTAGCGCTGCACGCTCGTTACTCCGGCGCAAATTTTGGTACCAGCGTCTGAACCCCTCAGCATCAGCGTCGAATTTGTCAGTTGTGCATGATTTTGAGACGTTTCTCCCTCAATTGTGATGATTTGTGGAGGTGAGTGATTTGTGCAGCTTTTTCACTTTGCAAATTGATCGGTAAGTTTAACCGAGAAGATGCTTATCTCTTCCGGAAATTTCGAAACCCCGACGTACGTTCGTCGAGTCGAGGTATGGCGCTCTCATGGAAACACAGCTCAGCAGTGCGGAAGTGGCTGTCTGATCAGCCATGGAAGCTATCTGAATAGGCCACCTACACCTATCCTTACGTGTGGGACAACGTCCGGTCCGTGTCGCTAAATTTACTAAAATTCGCACAGCACAGCGGCGTCACTCCTGCTCTGAGTCTAAGTACGGTAGAGCTGCAAGTGGCTCAATGCGCACTAGCTGTTAGCGGTTAGTGTTAGTTTAGATCGATGGTATCTGTCTCTTCTCGTTGGGAGTACGAAACCTTATCTGTTAGATCTACTTATCTATAACGACTCACCGTTGGTAATAAGCATTGGTATTTTAAACTTACCTGTTCAAGTTCAAGTTCAAGTTTATTTAACCAATTCATTAAACATTTGACATTTTACAAAAGGATACAGCATTAAGAATAATGAATGGTTTGGGACCCCAAAAGAAGCAGAGCTTGTAAAAAAGGGGTCCTGGATAAACATATAAAACAAAGCAAATGAGTGGTGATGGTCCAAACTTTTATATCGCTATCGGTACCAACCCGGTAAATTTACCAGTGATTTACACTACCGGTTCAGTTTAATGAACTTATTAAAATTAAAATTAATTTCTGACACGTTACACAGTCTAACTCTAAGTAAATATTACGTTACGTTTACGTCGTTAAGATAAGAAGTCCACTAAAACAAAAGGTCCCAGCAACGAGAAAAGACAAATTATCAGCGGTTTAAACCGTCGGGCTAAAATTTACACTTGCGCCATGTCGTCTTATTTTTGTTAGGATCATGATATATTGGTATTACCTCTGTGATGGCATATTAAATGATTTTGTAATTGATGCATTTTCTCTGTATGATTAGTAACAGGTTAGTGGTCTGATGGTTAGAGATAGAGTCTAATAATAATCAAATGCAGAGACTCCAACCCCACTGCCCAAGTGCCTTCTGAACGATGGCACTAAATTAGTAAGTAACTATAATTCAATGATTCAAATCATATTTTGGCATAGTAAAACTTCATTTCATAATTCGATATGCAGATACCATTCATGCTTGCATATGAAATTGACTAGCTTCTAATAGTAGTAGTCGGTTGTAGTCAAAGCCATTACAACTTCAAGCGGAAGACACAGAGCCAGCAGGGGCAGGGTGGGAGAACGGGAGATTTTGCAAAAATGGGCTTTTGGTGGGAGATCTCCCATTGAAAGCTGGAGAGTTGGAGTCTGATAAAGTTACATAGGCCAGGGTTCTGGCGAGACTCTGCCTAAAAACTTTAACACATAAACTGTGATAGCTTTCTAGACCCTACCCCTCCTCCCCCTTCCCCCCCCCCCCCCCCCCGGCGTAATGATGTAGTAAATTCTAGTAAATTAAATCCAGTAAATTTGAACCCTCCTCCACCCCCCCCTTCCCCCATAATCTAGAAGGACACTTCTATTTTTTCATCATTGATCATCATTTTGGACAATGACACAGCCACAAACAGTGTTAGTGATGCTCTTTGAGAAGTACCGGTATTTAGATGCTTTCTTCAAAACAATGATTATGTGTACTTAGTTTTATATGTTGTACCTTTTATATTATATTTAAAGTTTCTAACTATAGTAGCTGATAGATATAGGTCGATTGCAAATATTGTGTGCTGATCATATCTATGGATACCTATGGATGATTCTGAATGCAGGCTTAGCCTCACGACAATACCCATTTACATATAGACCTCTATATAACAATTAGATTACTCCCTTGTGTAATAGGCTCATTTGAATTTGGTCATTATCCACTCATAGTTTTTACACCGTTACTTGCCTGTGATAATGATCATATTGATCATGATGGTTTTTACTGCACGCCCTCATCTGGGTAGAAGCATGCACTCAGTCATATTTTTTTTTTTTTGGTCAACGGCCTAATAACCAATCGTTTTTGCATACACCCGTGCCACAATTCAATGTTCAACTAACTGTTCATTCCTTTCTTTAAAAAGAATGGGTGCAATTTTTGTATTCAAGTCATCTAAAATTTGCTGTGGTCCAGTGTGCATGTGGACCCTACCTCTTGATGTCTGAGGTGTTGTAGAAAACAATTAGTGCATGCTCTCTAAATTTGCTCCTGCAATGTCTCAGCAAGATTTTGCACTCGCTGAAAGATGAGGTATACTATTCAACTCAAATTCACCTCTCTCACCTCATAGAGTCATACGAAATCGCATACCATGGCATTCATGACCATTTGCTGTTTGTATAAATAGTCCCTATTTCAAGTATTTGGACACAAGTGTTTCTAACTTGTTTTGAGAATGCTTTTGTAATGGTCTTGAATCTTGACAATATCTGTTTACCAACCATGAACTTTAGCCAATAGATGAAGTTGGCATACATGTACAGTCCAAATCCTTCTCCCGACAGTGACCAGCACTTATTTTTTGAAAATGTTTATCTTCCTTGTGTGTTATTTGTTAGACTGTTGGTCATTTCAAAGTGCATGTTTGTGCACTGCACTGTGATTTGATATGTGTACCAAAAGCTTATTTCCTTTCAGTCACATACACACACACACGCATACATTGTACATGCACACACAGACACAAATATCAAATTTCCCTGCTTCCTGTGCTCTGGATGCAAATCAAAGTGGTTATGAGAATTAGTTTGATTCTTTACTTATTTGGACTCTGACTTCCCTTTTCTTTGTTTTTATTTTAATGAAAATAAGTATATAGGTGATTAAATAAATGATACAAATCCAAAGTTTAAATATACCCTATAAGAATAACAATTTCATTGCATTTGTGGATGTCATGATGAGTAAAGTATCATACAATAGGGAAACATGTTAATTCATCAATTCATTTTTTGATGGAGCTAACCTTAGGTTTTTGAACATACATATGACGGGCAGGTTTATAATGCAATTTGTCCCATTGCTCAGAGTAAAAGCACCTTGAACCTGACAAACCACAGTGTGCCAACTGATGAGTTGTCTGCTATGTACAGTTGAACCTCTCTTATCCGGCCTCCCTTTATCCGGATCTCTCTATTATACGGACGCAATCTCGCCGTGATTTTTGTTTTAATAATTACGGGAGGAAAGGGGGATTCCTAACTCCTTGAGAACTCCTACACAAACACACATGAATTACATATTACTTCGAACATGATTAACATACATTACATCAAATTTCCTTCCAAATTGCTTACCTTCAGACATTTTAACATCCCCAAACATCCCCAAATGTAACAACGAAAGGTTGCAGTATACACATTACTACATGTGGTACTACAATTCGCCACATCAGTACATGTGTATGTATATGTACGTGTATAAAGCATTGAGTCTCCCGTATCCGGCCAAATCCCTTATCCGGATGAGCCCTGGTCCCGACTTGTCCGGATACGAGAGGTTCAACTGTACATGTAGTGTGCTATCACTGCTATGGCCTGTTGCAGTCCTATGCCTTATGTTTCATGGGGTTTTGTTTTTACAAATTTTGTGAGTTTGATGCTATTCACGTATTAATCAAAAAATGAAATAAAGATATTCACACTGATCCCAAAATGAATGGGATGTGCACTAGCGCATGTACAAAATATACTAATACACAGTCAAGGTGCATATAATACAGTTTAGTAGGCCTAGAAGTATATTTTAAAATGAATAGACAATAATTGTGATTATGCTAATGTCATGATAGTTACAAAGTTTATAGTATAATTGTTGTTCAATCAAAGGCTTATTGCAGAATGTAACAAATGTGGTATATAGTTCTATTGCACAATCTGCAGTGAGAAGAAAACTGAGTTTCTATTATTGCAATCTTGTTTCTTCATTGTCATTTATATGAGTCAAGAAAGGGCAAAAAAGATAGTGAAAAGATATGAAAATTATCACATGCATTCCATTTTCTGTTCAGTCATTCACAGGGCTGTCACCCTATACCATGACTCTATGGCACTGGTCAGTCTATAACCCACAAGAGAGATGCCCATCCAAACACCCCAGTGGACAGAGGTTCTGTCCTGTCCAGTATGCTGCAAGGACTTCAGTCCATCTGGCCGCCAGCCGGTCAGTCTCTCCTGCGGCCACACAGTCTGCCGAATGTGTCTAGGCACACTCCCGCGGCATCAGTGCCCGTTTGACCAGACAGCCATTACCAGAGAGGTAATAGTTTTGGAGCACAGATGTTCGCTCTCTCCTTCCTTTACTCCCTTCCTTGTTATGTTTTCATCTTGTTTGTTTTTATTACTCAATTCTTCATATTGAATGGATTTTATGTCTGTATATAAATTACATTTGTTTTTCTATTTAGTATTGTTCCAGTGTTTTTTGTTTTTGTTTTGTTTTGTTTTGTTTTTTTTGTTCTGATGTTTTGTACTATTAAAGTATATCTTAGAATATAATTTGGCAGGTTTTTATATATATATTTTTTCTTTTTTTTTTCTGTTAAGTAGAATGATGAAGGATGGTGTGTAATATTTATACTTTTGTATTTTTTGGTAAATATTTGGTCATATTTTTGTGCAATATATTCATATTTACTTGTGATTCCTGATGTGGATATTATATACAACAGTTCAATGTATTATATTCAATTTGGAGGTATTTATATGTCATTGCAATGTATTTTAGCCTTCGTTCGGGCTACGAGTTTGCAAGTTTTTACCAAATAGACCATTCTAAATAGATAAAGACAAAATTGTTGCCTGCCTTAGCAGAAAGGCACTCAAAAACCGCACGCACACACACACACTCACACACACAAAATGATGGTAACATCATATGAAAGAGCTTTCAAAATTCAGTTGAATTATGTTACGAACCACAAATTGGGAGCTTGAAATTTCATAGTATTGATGTTATAGAGAAGACATCATTGAGCGCTTCCAAAAGGTCAAGGTTATCAAGTCAAGAGTGCCTAAATACTTAAACAATGGTTCAGCATTTCTATCAATCCAAACTTTCACTCTGGGTCTCTATAAGCACTGATCTATCAGTATTAGATGATTGTTTCAAAAATTTTCGTAATGAATTGTTTTCTAGGTACTCCAGTGCTGTGTAGTTGCATGTTTTTGTCTTGTTGACAGACGACAATGCTGAGTAGAGATTAGTAGTAACACAATCCCTTACTTGCAAAATAATTTGGAGGGCAGCTCTCTAAATATCTTTCCCGTGCCAAGACATGCAATTCTGCATTCCACCGATTCATTTGCCTATTATTTCAGGTTGAGAAGTTACCGACGAACTATGCCATTCTTCAGCTGGTGGCCGGATCGGAGGTGATGCGCGATGCGAGTCGGGAACGGGTGCCCGACGGCATGAAGCCTGCGGAGTACAAGATCTACCGCAGCGCGCGGCAGATAGTTGAAGAGCTGGCACTGCATCTGAGGACCCTCAACAAAGGTGAGGTGATATTCACTGAAGGCAAGCAACTTCTTTGCTGTGATGCCTAATGTAAAAAATATGTATTTTTAGATTTCTGTAACACCTAGCATTAAAACACATCTAAGTAAAGGTACTGTTTATCGTTGGGAGCAGTGATTTAAAAAATGTTCAAGTAATCACATTTGATGCTTATGTGTAAGTCAGTTGTATCACAAAACATCCTGCCTTATAAAAATTTTGCAATAAAGCCTAAACTATAAGGAGATATCACTATATTTCTCAATAAACCATAACTGTAGACTATTTATTCTAGAAACAGTTTTGTTATCTATTGTTCACATTTTGTATATTTTACAGTACTTAACATTGATTGTACTGATTAACATTTTTACATTGGTTGTTTTTGTCCCTAACTCACACTTTAGAACTATTTTGAAGCATTAAAGCTGGTTTTTGTTTCATCTGTAAATGTTAAATAATGTCTTTAACATGTCATATCTTTGTGATTGTATATAAACTTTTCCTTGTGTATTAAAAGTGTGATAGAACCATGATATGTAAACTTTTCCCTGTACAAGTGTGATAGTATCATAGTATGTATACTTTTCTTTGTGTATGTGTGATATCAGTCATCAGTATGTAAACTTTTCCCTGTATTAAATGCAATTGTGTTAAAAAACACCCCCCAAAACAGCAACAAAAAAACACAAAAACAAACAAACACAACAACAAACCCACCAAAAACCCAAACAAGGAAAATAGAACTTGATACTGCTTCATGCTGATATGTGGATTCATCTAGTCAAAGAATGTGAAAAAAAAAATACACTTTTGCACACACACTGACAGTGTTGTGGTTTGATTTGTAAAAGTTAGCTTCTACCTGCTGTACTAAAGACTTGATATGCCCAGTGGGTCATGATATCAATACCAACCCTCTTATCATATGATGAGAAGTTTATGTTATTTATTTATTTTTTTTTAAGTAAGTAAAGATAAGTAGCTTCCTTTTAGGCACCAGCAATGAATTCTTATCAATGCTCATTTGCCACAGTACGAGACTGCCCATGTAGAACCTACAACTAGAATGACAAAAAACAAAAAACAAAACAATAACAACAAGAAAAATCCATCGGGTCATGCAGTGCTAATTGCCTGAATTCTCCCCTCTAACCTACTTTTCTCATTGTTTCCATTTCTTTAAGGTGAAACTCTATCAAATCCTTCCTGATATCAGGATTCACCATTTTGTCCTTTGTATCCTTTGTATTCCTCTTCGCCAATCCCCCCCCCCCCCCGCCCCCCCACCAGTGACTGTGTGCATCATTTGTCTATAGATGTCCCGCTTTTCCTTGAACTTAGTTGTTGATGTGTGTCCTTTTTTTTTCTTGCTTCTCAGCGAGTACAAATGGCTTAAACAGCAGCATCAGCAGCAGTAGCACCGGCAGTACCACCAGTAGCTCGGGGAGTTGTCAGCTGCTGAGCCGGCCCATCCAGCGCAAGCTGGTAACCCTGGTCAACTGCCAGCTTGTGGAGGAGGAGGGGCGGGCACGGGCAGTGCGCGCAGCCCGGTCACTCGGGGAGCGCATCGTCACCGAGCTGATCGTCCAGCATCAGAATCCCCAGCAGCTGTCAACCAACCTGTGGGCTGCCGTCCGCGCCCGGGGATGCCAGTTCCTGGGACCAGGTATGTTCGAGGACATGACCCTTAATTCACCTCCTTTCATGACCCGCCTCGCCATGATTGACTAACTTGCACTATCACGACTGAGTGTGGTGAAGCATGTACATGTACAGTGCACTCTTGCTGTAACAAAACATGACCATAATGACAATTGTTACAGCAGAACAATTATCATTCATATATCTCTATGTAATTTACTGTTTAGCTGCAACAGAATTTTGATATAGCAAAATAAAACTGCAGGTCCCAAGGACTTCGTTGTAACAGGAGTTGCATGTATATCCTGTGTCTGATTTGGAATCACTATATGGTAAACGTGCCATTCACTTTGTATTGTATTGCTTGGCATGAGAAATAATACTGTCACCCTCCTCCTCCCTTCCCCACCATACCCCCCCCCCCCCCAGCCATGCAGGAGGAAACACTAAAGCTGGTACTGCTGGCGCTGGAGGACGGCACGCCCCTCTCCCGCAAGGTCCTGGTCCTGTTTGTGGTCCAGAAGCTGGAGCAGCAGTTCCCCCAGGCCTCCAAGACCAGCGTGGGCCATGTGGTGCAGCTGCTTTACCGTGCCTCCTGCTTCAAGGTCACCAAGCGGGAGGAGGAATCCTCCCTCATGCAGCTGAAAGAGGAGGTGAAGATGGTTATTTTATTTTTGGCCTGAAGAGAAAATGGAAAATTGTCCTTACAAACCAACAGACTGTATGAGGTCTCTAACCTTTGTGTTTTTTCTTCTGAGAGAAACTGACCGAATATCTGTTTGCTACCCATATTCACTCAGATGTGCTCCCTCCCCTCCCCCCCCCCCCCAAAAAAAAAAAAAAATCTGGTGGAAAAAACACATGAAGAGTTTAAATGTAGAAATTGATCCTTCCATTTTTAGCAGCTTGAGGTGTTTGAGATTAAAGCTGCTGAAACACAAAGACAATACTAACGTATGTGATAATTGTCATACCTTCAAAAATATTTCTTGTCATGTAACAACTACAATATTATTGAAAAGATTTTTTTATCTTCTATTTGTTGATGACCTTAAAAATAAATCAAAACTTGTAAAATAGCATTGAAAATGTCATTTATCAGATTTTGCATTCAAACTCTTTAAACACTGATGAATACTATATTTACTACACTCATATATGTTTATTGGGCCAATGCGTTTGTTGATATTCTTGTTTACTGAAGGTAGTCAAGGTATTTGTGAGGAAGCCTTTAAGCTGTCATCATTTTTCTTGTCCAATGTTTTCTTGCACTTCCGATATGCTGTGTGCCTTGACGTAACCACTAAAGGAAATTAGGAAGGTGTAATGTCTGTTTTCTTGTCTACTTTCATTATCTCGAGAAAAGTCCCCAAGATATGTCACTCTGATTGCATTCAAACTCATTAAACACTGATAAATACTATATTTACTACACTCATATATGTTTATTGGGCCAATGCGTTTGTTGATATTCTTGTTTACTGAAGGTAGTCAAGGTTTTTGTGAGAAAGCCTTTAAGCTGTCATCATTTTTCTTGTCCAATGTTTTCTTGCACTTCCGATATGCTGTGTGCCTTGACGTAACCACTAAAGGAAATTAGGAAGGTGTAATGTCTGTTTTCTTGTCTACTTTCATTATCTCGAGAAAAGTCCCCAAGATATGTCACTCTGATTGCATTCAAACTCATTAAACACTGATAAATACTATATTTACTACACTCATATATGTTTATTGGGCCAATGCGTTTGTTGATATTCTTGTTTACTGAAGGTAGTCAAGGTTTTTGTGAGAAAGCCTTTAAGCTGTCATCATTTTTCTTGTCCAATGTTTTCTTGCACTTCCGATATGCTGTGTGCCTTGACGTAACCACTAGAGGAAATCAGGAAGGTGTAATGTCTATTTTCTTGTCTACTTTCATTATCTCAAGAAAAGTCCCCAAGATATGTCACTCTGACTCATCAACATCTAAACTAGCACAAAAAAAAAACACACAAAAAAAAAAACACATTGTGCAAATCACTCCAGTCAAAAGGAATAATAAAAAAAAAAGCCATCTAAGATTTATGTAAAATGATGTAGTTGTTCTTTAAACTCTGTGCCTCCTTAATATAAGTTTGTTGATATCATTTGTTACAAAGTTGTACACACATGCATGCATGTTCATGAGAGAGCAGATACTACTTTTCTGATAAAGCGCTAGCTCATCCAGTTTTTGGTATCGGCTGTGTCTTTTTTCCGTGTAGTTTCGAAACTATGATTCCCTGAGGCGTGAGCACGATGCCCAGATTGTGCAGATTGCCCTCGAAGCTGGTCTGCGGATCTCTCCCGAGCAGTGGTCCTCTCTACTTTACGGAGACCTCAACCACAAGTCCCACATGCAATCAATCATAGACAAGGTGAGAAAGAAGTGGATATTGATTAGATATAAATTGCGGATGATGTTATGGATCGATGATGATGGCAATGACAATGATCATAATGATACTGATGATGATGATGATTATTATTATTATTATGATGACAATGATGAAGATGATGATGATAGTGATGATGATGATGACAATGATGAAGATAATGATAATGATAATGATGATGAAGACAATAACGATAATGATGACTATGATAATGGTTATTGTGGTGGTGATGGCATTATGGTTGATGTTGAGTGGGCAGCTCCAAGAAATAATTGTGGGTCATCTTCTCTTCCAGCTGCAAACTCCTGCATCCTTTGCTTCTAGCATCGAGGAGCTGACCATTTGCCTCCAACGATCCGGGGACCCAGTACGTTTGGCCCAGCTGCGAATTCACCTTGAAAAGTTAGCTAAGATTGATCCAAGCCCAGGTAACTATTGATGTGTCCATGTTTTTAAAGTAACTTTTCTTAAATATTATCGTTTTTGCAATAGTTTTTCATTTAGAAATTGTTTGCCAGTCAATGACTGATTGTTTATGGATATTATGGGTCTTTTGAAATAACCAGTTGTAAGGAATTTCCAGTTCCATATCTGTAAGCTAGACATGTATTTGATCTATGTTTGAGTTTGAATTTATTGTGCTTTGTCATTAGGGAAGTTGTCATATCATGCATGTTGTGACAACCTATGTCGCATACAGTGAATAACTTGCAGCATTTCAGACACTGTTGTGTGACATTGTATGAAAATGTTGTACGCACTCAAGTCCGAATACTGTCAGAGACTTGCACGTAGTCATCATCTTTCTTGTTATCATAGTGAGCTGCACTCGGCATGTAGGATGTAAAGGTTGATTCCCTATATTGTTGCAGGACTACCATTACGATGTTCCTTTCGTTTTAACTAGGTGCCATGATATCATCGTGGGAGGACATCATGTCCGCGATGGATGCAGTGAAGAAAGTCGTGCAAGGTCTGGTGGACTTTATGCAGAATTACTCGCAGAACAAGAAGGCAATGGATCTACAGGTAATTCACAAAGTCTTTAAGAATCCGGTGTAAGTGTATAATGTATGTTTTAATCTTTTGTTCGTTCACAATGCCTGTCATTACTGAATGAAGGGGAATATGTGGAAATGCAGCAATGACTATTTCCCCTGAGGACTCTTGTTCAAATCATTTGAGAATCTAATGTGATGATATCATGTGCGTGCCCCCTTTCGAGTCAGCCAGCACTTTTGATTTGGGTTGGGATTAGAGTGTGCTCATGTGTGGAATGTGTTTCCAACAGTCAAGAAGGAAGTTTGATGGTGCCACCACACACAAGGACAAGTGTGTTTTTACTTGTGAAGCTGTCATGTGGGCCAAGCAGTCATAGTGTTCCTCGCTCCGCTTCCTGTACGTACGGGAAAGGAGGACAGAGTCCTGCTTCCCACATCCCGTCTCTCTGTTTCCTGTGTCACGACTGGAACTTTCTCTTGAGTCTTGAAAAAAACTAAACAAGAATTAGTCTTGTTTGCCATGACCGTCCCAGAAATATGAGATGTGTTTACATCTATCCTCTTCCCTTTGGAGTCACGCACTTTGCTCTTGCCAATTTGTGAATGGATAGACTTGAAGTGAAACTGATCTATATAGACACATTAGCATGTGGTTAAAGGTAATTAGTTTTTTTTTTATTTTATTTTTTTATTCATAGTCAGCTGTTTGAAAATGTCCATGCCATGAGGGAAGTATGTCGCAAAGTGGGTAATGCAAAAGTTTTTATCACACAGTATGCTAACAGTCAATCCGACTTTGATTTGATGCACCCCACAGACCCAGAACATCAAGTACAAGACAAGCATGTGTCGCGACATCATGCAGAAAGGAGGCTGCCCGCGTGGTCCAAGTTGCACCTTTGCGCATTCGGAAGAGGAGCTGGAGAAGTGAGTTTGCCGCACGATGAATCGTTGGGTCATGTGACAGCTTGCTATGTGAAAGTCGTGGTGATGAAACATCGTCCTCTATGGTGAATGATAACAAAACGAAACCATAGAGGTCGGCAGAGATCTTGCTCTGAGATAATTAGCGATGAAAACACACAATAAATAATGTATGCCTTAATAAATGCATATATATGAACACAGGAGAATGTTTAGATGTGAGATGCATAAACAATTATTAACCATGAATTAAAGAAAGTAGGCACTAAATAGTGTTTTTCATTCTTTTTCACTCATTCATTTCTGAGATGAAATAGTTACATCTCGACCAGTCAACTGTTTATATTTTTCATGTGTGCAGAAGACATGGCATTTATTACAGATCCATGCATTTTGTGATAAAATCAAATTGGCTCCCAACCAGCTCCTATTATTTTCTGTTTCCCCTTAGCAGTTTCACTCTTCAGGTTTGACTGTTTGTGCATTTTAGTCAAATCCAAATTCATTAATCAGGCATAAGAGCTCTGCATCCAATTGGGCACTAAAACTGTCCTATTAGATATGACGGTAGCATTTTTGGCGTCACATGTTTTTTCTTCAGTTGAAATGGCCTGTGGCTGGAACACTGAAGCTGCTTGCTCTTCCTTTCATTTGCCATTGTGTTATTTAGGCTGTTTAGAAAATGGTGTAGCTTTGGAAGCATGTTTCTCATTTTGACTAGGAAATAAGTTTCACAACAGTTCTCATATTGCATGTGCCATTCTATACATATAGCAAAGAAACAACTCCTGTTTAGATTCTTAGTGTAGTTTGCGCACAAGGGCTACTGCTTTTCCAGCGAGAATATGCCCATGATTGGACTTGCTCCAGGACTGAAACTTTCATTTTTGTTTTACTGTGGCTTCTCTTTCCACAGGTACCGAGCTAAGAGCCGGCAGCTCGTGACGGCCCTCAACAATCAGTCCAAGAACCCAAAGTCTGGGCGGCGGGAGATCATCTCCTCCCTGCCAGACAACCCCCAGGAGCTCTTGCTGCGTTCCAAGAGCATGACGGGCAAGGACAGGTGTGACTCAACCTCCTCCGAGACCCAGTCGTGGGCGGGTCCGGACCTCCGACTGGGCGTAGGGGAAGGCCTGCCCAGATTCGGTCCGGCTGAAGGGAGCGGCAGCGATTTGCTGTCGTCTGTCACCGGCACGGGGTCGAGTATATTCCTCCAGACTGGTCTAGGAAAGGATTCGCTCCTGGATTCTGGGACCAGCAGTGGGGTGGCTGATGACACTGAAGACAAAATGTGAGTGTAAAGAATTGATGCATTGTGTGTGTGTGCTTTTGTGTGTGTGTATGAATATATGGAGAGTGTTGTTTGAGGCAATCGCAATTGGTAAGAAAATCATTTTTTTCTGCTTGATGTGAAACTTGCTTCTGTGGCAAAAAAAAAAAGTTGAGAATAAGAATAAATAACGAAATTTACAAAGATCATAATTTGGCCGAATGAACTTCAATAATGACTGGAAAAGAATTATATTGTCAGCAATCAAAATGCTGGTCAGATTGCTTCAATTCTACCTGAGCTTGTGGCATTCTGAAAACTTGAATGTTTCAAGATTTAAGGTCCAGATTAATGTCTACTGTATGTTTCATGGTGTATCTATTTTTGCTAAAACTTGTGAGTGGACAAATATTTGTTCAGTGAACAACTCACATATTGTCTCATAGCTCACATGAAATGATAGATTACATAATGTGTTTTTCTCTTTTCTTTCATCTCCAGACAAGAGTCCCTCCGTGGGCTCAGCGAGGGTCTGACGGAGCACAGGCCGGCCAGCCCCGCCCAGGAGCGTTACACACCGGCCAGCGAGCTGCCCGCCAGCAACAGGGAGCTGTACCTGGCCAACCTGGGCATGAAACGTGGACTGGCTGGGGACCCACCGCAGGGTGAGGCTGACCTGGGCACCAGCAGGAACCGACTGGTGGCAAAGTCCAGTCCCAGGCTGGTGCCTGCAGAGTCTACGAGATATTCGAGTCCTCCAGAAGGTTAGTTACAGTAACCCACGTCTGCCTGTCGTGTAATGCAGTTTATAAGCTGTTGGTGCCGGAGACTGTTTCACATACGTCCACTAAACTGTGCCGTCTGAAATTCAAGGTGATGTCAACAACACTTATAAAAAGAAAACTAGGGAAATCTGTATATCAGTTGAAAGAGAAGGTAATGGCCTTTCATATAAGATGTAAATCAGTGTCATGTCATGAATGATGTGACGTCATGATTTTAGTATTTTCATATGATTTACACATTTATGATAAATCACATCGCATATTCAAAAGAAACCACTAACGGAAAATGTCTAAAGCCTTTATACAGAAAAACAACTGTCAATTTCGAAATTTTCATAATGTGAGCTTTTCGATGGTATATAACTCATAGGGTATAATGCTTACAAATATAAAGAATTGTGCTCTAGCAATACTTCTGAATCTGGTGCAGCTGAAAAGCTGCACATGCTATTCTTTCTCTAAACATGGGTACTGCTGTGGCCCAATATATTGTAATTTCTGCAGTGGATTATAAAACATCAAGTAGCAACCATTACTGCGAATGCTCTGAGATTTCATTACTTCTGGCCTACCTTTCAGGGCAATCGTATTTCACATTTTCGTTGTAACTCAACGTATATTGTGTTTTCACTGTGCTGTTTTCACACATTTTGTATGCACATACCTCCATTTTTAGAAAAAATCTACTGTTTCTGCAGTCGTATGAAAAATATGTTTTCGCTTTAATTCTGTTCAGAGGTTTGTTTGTCTTTAATATTGTTTACATGTTCAGACATGTGCTAAGTAGTAAAAGTAGGACGTAAAATGCAAAGATGTCTCAGATGTCATAAGGGATTTACATCTTTTTCCTCTGATATGTTAAGACTGTGAAAGATAAAGAGGGCACAACACTTATACTTCATCACTTTGTGCTTGATTAACATTTATTAACAATGTATCTCAAAAGTGGCAGATCTTGGTTATAAAAGATGAGGGAATATTTGAAAATAGTATGCCTACGTAATAGTGCAGAGATAGACTTAAAAGGAATGCTTGATGACTTTGCACAAATGTGATAAGTTTGTTGTTTTTGGCCTGTTGCCACAGATGGCTATTACATTGAGCGAAAGGTGGCTTCAAGAGCCCAAGAGCACCCAAAGCCCAAGGTGGCGCTGAAGCCTTCTGCAGCGGGCACTGCCCCGCCTGCACCACCGCTCCAGCCGCGCATCCTCATTCCAACCAACTATCCCATGCCACGTCCTAAGCAGCCAATGGATTACCACGAGCGGGACAGGTACATCGCGCCCATCGGGGGCCGGTATCTGTACCCGATGCCAACAAGTCCCCTCCCCAACCAGCGGGCGAGTGGATACCGCCGCCCCGTGATTCAGCGCTACGTGGACCCGACCACCATGAAAGCGTATGACGTAGTGCCTGCGGATTGCAACATCGAGCCCAGCGCCCCGCCTGAGTCACTGCTCCCCAGGCGTGATTATGAGTGGAAACAACACCCATTGGATCCAAGGTAGATGATCACCCCCTCCCGCCTGTAATCATACATATGCCATTTTTGGTTCTCTCTGAGCTTGTAACTCCGCTGGAGATCATGCAGTCCAAACATTTTAGTTGCTCTCAGTACAAAAGGGGTTGACATAGCACGCTCTCGGTTAATGTTCTCAAGTATGTTTCCACAGCGAATGTATATTGTGTGCTTTACAGATACTCAGTAACCATATGATACTGACAGTAAGGCCCAAATTCACAGAGTTACTTTGAATTTAGTCCTTGGATTATGCAAATTTTGTCTCAGTGAATATGTGTGAGAGATCGCATGGCCAATGTGCATCAAATAAATGATCATGTGCTGACACATGCATGTGAAAGGTGTGCCTTATTTGTGCTTTAGACTCGGACTACGTCAGTGACTTTTGACCTTACATGTACATTGTACCAGGTATATATTTGGGCTACAGTATGTTAACTTGATAAACTAGGTAATTTCATGATGCAAGCATTATGTCCGCCAGGTAAAAACACATATATCTTAACATGATGGACCATTGCTATCTTAGATTCGTGATTGAGTGAGGGAGAGGCATTCTAAGTGTTTTATCATTACATCATGACCACTTTGGTGCTCCTTTTGATCGAAGGTGGCGGGACCCTCGCCCAGACTACTACTCCCTGTACGATCAGCACGCTCACGGGCAGGCTGCTCTGCATCAGGGGCCCGCCGCATCGGCCCCCCTCCTGATACCGAGCCACGGCCGGCCGGATTATGCGGACTCGCCAGAGGACAACCTTCATCACGGCAAGCCCAGGCCCTCCAAGCAAGTGCCACCCCCTATGCATCCGCTCAAAGTTGAAAGGGTGGGTTTCTGCATCCGTGAGATCTTTTTCTCTGTTGTGTGTGTGTGTGTTTTATGTTGATGTTCCTTTTTCTCTTTACTGAAGGTATTAGTCATGCATTCAGTATGCAAATGTCTTTATTGGGTCCTGGCTTCCACTATGGTGTGAAACCTTGTTACGGCTTGTTGCACTCGCCGAAAATACAGATAAAGGAAATGCAGAAAATAATCTGTGGAAGTTGTCGATCAGGCTTGATACTGGGTAGCTTGCAGGTCAATACACTTTGATGAAGTGAACTATCCAAACCAATAAAATCTTGTGCATCACAAACCATACAAATTGTATAGCAAAGTCTACAAAACACAAGTGTCACTTTTGTGGCAAAGTGTCTTTGGAAATTTAAGGAGAGGAAATCCCTTGTCTTGTGAATGCAGTGACTTATAAATATATAATGAATAATGATGAATAATGAATAACATTTATATAGCGCTTTATACTGATGTTTCTAAGCGCATTGATCTGGAAAAAGAAAAGAAAAGAAAAAAAAAAAAGTATGACATTAAGATAAAATACAGCATTATGTAAATATACTATACTAATAATATACTAATAATATAACATACAGCAACAAAACAACATAAATATAAACAATATAAATACAGTTTTGTCTTGATTTTCTTTCCCTATTGAATTAACTCCGAAGAAAAGTTGTTTCTGACTTGAGCCAAGGGAAAGAAGTGTTATGCAGTGGGGGTGGGGGGGGGGGGGGAGGGGGTGGTCGAAATCAGAGAACAGATTGGCTCACCTTTCTGTTCAACTTGAAGGTAGTGTAAGCAAAAACTTGACAAATGCTACTGTAATGTTCAAAACAGAGAATGTCGTGTTTTTGCCTTTTAAAGGTGCTACCAGTGTATTTGATTACTTACCAGGTGCAAAGTTATATTAGGTGGAGTCTTAAACAGCTGTGCACAAGGCCACTCACTGTGCAGTACTTAACTCTTGACACAATGTATGCTACTTCCATTGACTATTTTAATTGTGTGCTATTCAAGCAAGGTATCATGTTGACATACAAAAATTATGTATTTTGTTTTAATAAGTTCATCAATGCTTTAACTTTTGTTTAGCCTCTCTATCTCTCTCTCTCTCTCTCTGTTGTTTACAGGGACCAAGTCTTACTGAGCTCAGGGAGAAGAAAGATTACTTGGTGAATAAGCTGGATGAGATACAAGGTGATGCGGATAATCCCCCAACGACACCAAGCGCATCATCTACGCCCAAGCTGACAAAGCTGACATCCCAGACATCAAATGGTGTCATCTGGCCGACGTTTTTCTCCCCTCCCAATTCCGCCTCGTCCCTGGGCCTTCAGTTCAAGGGCATCACCGATGACGATGATGACGATGACCATGATCATCGGAACAATGGCATCGACATCGATGCAGAGGTTCCCCTGGTGACGGACCATAGCAAAGAGAGCACCTTTGACAGCAACGGGCAGGAGGATCGGTCGGAGGGTGACGTCTCGTCCCAAGGGAGCTACAACCCTTGGACCAGCACCTCGCTCTTCACCCCGAACACCGGAAAAGCCGTGAAGGAGACAGCCACCAACTACACCATGACCTACAGCAAGGTGCTGGTGCGGCACGTCTCGGCCAACGAGACCGAGGAGCAGCAGCAGACCCCGGTGCAGGGCACCCACACCATGCAGGACTTCAAGGACATGTCCATGGATGACCTCAAGCGCACGCTGAACCAGGTCAAGCAGCAGGACCAGCGGGCGGGCTGCAGCCACTTCGAGCGCGGCACCAAAATTCAGCTGGAGATGGAGCGGAGGGAGGAGGGGCAGAACAGCTCCGGCCCCATCACCTCCTACCCTCCGGTGCCCCTGCCCGCCCAGCTGGCCCACAAGGACCCCATCCTCCACCTCTACTCTCGTCTGCCCAAGGACATCAGACCAAAGAACATGGGCTCGTTCATGGACTTTGGCTACTCGGAGACGGCCTCGAGGTCGGCCCGCTCCATGGGCAGGAACACGGGACCGCTGAAGGTCAGTGCGGGCATGGAGGAGAACACTACACCTGTCAACATAACCATGCAGGACTGCCAGGTGGCACCCGGCTTCCAGACCTCCAATGGAGAGGGTTACAGTGTGGCACCGTTTGAGGACAAGTTTCTCAGAGACACCACTGAGAGTGGTGATACGGACTTACTGTACCAGGAGTGAGTGTAATCTCTTGTTATTTGTCTTCTTCATCTGCATAATTTGACTTTATGAATTTTATTAGTGCAACTTGTATTTTTCCTCCTAGAGCTCTTTACTCTTTCCCTATTTTACCTATTCTGATATATCGAGAAATCATGGCATCTGAAAGAAAATTTTGGTCAGACTTACCCATTGTATGTTGTTTTTTTTTGGGGGGGGGGGTGGGACTAACACAAAGTACGCTGCTTGTGCAGTTTTTCAACAACTTGTCATTCACATTCACATTCACTCCATATATGTAATTTATGTATTTTATCACTATTATTATGTTGTGCTGTGTGCACATAGTTTTCAGTTTGTCTGCATCTCTTGTTAACTTCTTTCTCTGTTCCTGTCTTGTGATTGATGGACAGTGACTGGGAGCAGAATGTGGCCAAACTGGTGGAGTGTGACCCCAGAGCTGAGGAGAAGCTGAAACAGGCGCTGGACCAAGTCAGCCAGCAGATCCAAGCCAAGGAGACTGTCAAGGTAGGCCTGGGACCCTCCCTTACCTCTCCTGCCTCCCCCCCCCCCCATCACCCCAATCCCCCAATCAAAACCCAACAACACTAATACAAGAAAATTAAAGAACATTGTTGTCCTGCTCTAATCACACTATTTTTTTTTTTATAGTTATTTTTTTTTTTTTATAGTGTGGATTGTGCCACATTTCATCAAGGTTTTAATCAGGCCTATTTTTCTCTGTTTGTTTTCTTTGTTTGTTTTTTTGATACGGATTTGACACTTGATCATTGCTTTTTTTCTCCCCTTTTACCCACCTAGCATGCCCGAAACACCATGATGCTGGACATAGAGGAAAAGGCACTGGAAAACATGCAGCCAGGGCGAGAGAGCCACCATTCCGTCTGCAACCACGGCAGTCCCAGCACCCCGCGTGCCGAGCCTCCCACCTCCGTGGTGAGTGAATGAATGGATGAGGATCTAGCCAGCAGTTGCTGCCAGTGGTCTCGGTGGTTCGTCCTCTGGGAGAACTTGACTGGCCAGTGGTCTGAACTTTTGACCCAAAACCACTTACGTAATGCCACTTGAAGCAAACCAAGCTGAGAAGCATTCGCAATATGATATTTCAGTGGTTATCTTTTAACTAAGGCACTAGCTTAGGTATTGGGGCATCGTGGATAAGACTCCTTACTCTCAGTCTGAGGACACAAGTTTAAATCCAGTCCAGTGCTTACGTCCTTGGACAAGATGTTTTTACCCACCATGTCTCTTTTGATCCCATTGTCAGAGTAGGTTCCTGGCAACACTAGTGTTATTATAACGGTAGGGCCCTCTGTTAGAGCAGTGTCAGTACTGAAGAGGCTACCTATGATTAAGAAGAGATCATATTATAATTTTGTTATTATTTTAATGATTATTATCATTATGGGTAGTAAGTGATTTAAACAGGAACAAGAAATTAGGCCATGCCTAACTAGTGTGTTACAACATGTAACCAAACTAACCAATGCGCATGGAATGGACATGTCTAATTATGGTAGTCTATTAGAAAAGCAGTGGTAAGTAAATGGCAAGTCAGGAATGACAATCTGTTCAACCAATGATTCCTGCTACGTGCGTCTGGGAGATCTTGACTGCCTTGGAAACTACAATAGGTATTCAGTTGACTGCCACTCATTGTCTGTGTGTTTGTGAAATTTGCTAGTGTGTATAGAAGATCTTTATAAGCCATTAGATCAATGTTGATGTTTTTAATCCAAGTTATGAAGTAACAAAGTGAAGGAAAATTAGTACTTAGGTTATATAGAGATGGTTTATCCCTCATCATAGCAAGTGAAAGACTGCCAATGAGACTCCCAGGAAATGTTGGTAAAGAAATCATCTTTCATGTCAGGAGTGATTGTTTCAGAGCAGTTGAAAGCGATTGAGCATTACAGTTTGTTAGCTGTGGTAGGTATGGTGTCCGGCCAGTGGAAGTTAAGTCTGTATTATATCTTGTTTTTCTCCTTCTGTCAATCTCTCTTTCTTCACTCAGAATGCTTTCATGCTGCCCGAGAGCCCTGCGATACAGCTGCAAGAGAGGAGCCTGGCCCGGTACAGTCGGCAACCTAGCCACCACCAGCAGGACTGGGGTGCCCCCCTGCCCCCCACATCAGCCAGTGGACAGGGTGCCAAGGGTGCCCGCCGTCCCTGGCCCGACCCGACGGAGGACTCGTACTACAGCGCGGACCCCACTTACAGGTACGGGACCTCTACCAGTGCCACTGCAGGTGCCACCGCTGGTGCCGTGGGGCTCCAGTATGCGGACCGTGGTGCAGTGCACCACCCAGGAACCGTTGGGCGCGAGATGAGGGGATTGCAGTCAACAATGGCCAGCAAACAACAAATGGTGAGATGCCCATCACTCCCTTTCCTGCCAGCTTTACGTAAGAATATCTAAAACCCCTCCCCCCCCCCCAGATACAAACAAACAAAATAAAACCCCCAAATCCCTGGTGCCCTTGCCCACCCACATGTCACACAAGAACTCCATTGTCCACTCCTACCCCACTTTTCTTGCCTTAAAATACTGTGCAGAAGAACATGGGATTGACCTTGGAATTTGGCTACTCAGAGATAGCCTCAAGGTCAGCCCGCTCGGCTCCCTTTCCAATCAGCTGCACTTTGGTATCCCTTCCCTTCAGTCCCCTTCTTCTCAAAAAGAAAAAGGAAATGAAAACAAGTAAACCAACAAATGATACAGTTATAACAAAATTCCGGTTACAACGAAACAAAAATCCAGGTCGCAAAATTGTCTGGCTCTATGTTTTGTTATTGTTTATTTGTTTGGTCATAATGAAATTTCGATATAACGAAAGAAAACTGCCAGTCCCAAGGATTTTGTTATAATGGGAGTCCACTGTACTACATAAAGCCTCGCTCTATTCAACCAAACTGAACTCAACTCAACTGTGAGGCGCTTGTTTGATTATGACGTGGATGAAATATGACGCTGGGAGATCAGCATAGATCTGGGCTAAAACTCAATAAATTCTCAAATTGTAACTAGTGGTACATTAGGAAAGCCGATGTGACAATCCATGTACTGATGCAGAATGCATGCATATGCGGTCCAGGTTGTTCTGTAAAACGAGGAATGTTCGCGTGCATTTCAATTTCGTGATTTTCGCGACAGCTGAGTGTTGCGAAATTGAAATGCACGCTAAAGATCTTGTCTACACTATATGCACTGAATGCCAGTGGCAATTCTCGAAAATCTCATGCTGCTAAGATGGCTGTTGGCTCCCATTTGCGAAAATTTCACGCCGCAAAAATATTGTGTCTTGTATATAGTATTCAATTGTGTTTCATGACGACAGTTGTTGGGAATGTCTCATCATCTTACCTTATAGGGTTTGTCCAGCCCGACATAAATAGCCAAATTCTGAAAGAAGTGGTGTCTCTAGTATAAAGGTCTATGAGGGGCAATAAGCTCTAATGTGCAATCTTTGTCTCTGTTCTTTCCTTCCGCTCTTCTTTCTGCCTGGATTCGCTTCTCCTCGTTGTCGGGTTGGTTTGCCGCCCACAGCTGGAGGCCACCGACCAGCAGATTGCCCGGGAGCTGCAGAACCAGGAGCAGCAGGAGTACCTGGAGCAGATGCGCCTCCGTCAGCGGCAGGAGGAGGCCAAGCAGCGCGAGGCGGAGAAGCGGGAGCAGCAGGAGCTGTACGACCGTCGCCTCGCCCTGGATATGGCACGGCGGGAGGCAATGCGCAGGACCAATTACTCGTATTACCCCTACTGAACAGGGATGTGAGAGTACAAAGTTAAATCTGATTTCAGATTTTTTTTTTTTTTTTATTCTACTCAAAATCCATTTTTCAGACTTTTTTTTTGCAGTTCAAATGCATTACAATGTTCACAGTTAAATGCACTTCAGACTTTTTTTTCAAAAGTTTTATATATTTTTTCAGATATTTTTTTTCTTTGCAAGTACTCTCTCACCCCTGACTAAAGCGAGGCGCAGTTAACTTCACCGTTAACTTCATTTTATTCATTTCTGATGGAATGTTATGCTTTTGATTTTTGTTTCGTCTGCATTTATCAGTGTTCCCCTCAAAGATGATGTATTGAAGAAGAGTTCAATGAGGATTGGGTGGGATGTGCAGTTTATGCAACACCATCATGCGTCAGTCAGTATGGAATGCCCAAAGGGTCAAAATCAATTGCACAAATGGAGAAGCTTATATACTTCCATTATGGAGGTCTCAGTCTCCAAACAGACAAGCTTGCCCGAGCCGTGCAACGAAATGAAAATACAAAAACAAGATGCATAGGAATGATCCCCAAATTCTTTAACTAGATTCAGACATCTTCTGTTGCTTCTATCTGAAAGATATTTAGTTATCTTGAGGAATTATATTTGGTACTGTTCATTTATGTCGAATGTGTACATTCTGGTAAAAAATATCCTTGTCTTGCCAACATCATTGTAATTCTAATAGTATTTTATTTGTCCATTTTCAGCATTTTCACTGGGGTATTTACAAATTATATTTTTTTTTAAATAATTTCACATTTGAATTTTACCCCTTTTTTTTTCTATATGTTTTCAAACCCATAAAGGAGAAGTTGTAATTGTCTTTTAGCTTTTATTTATCTCTTCTTATCCCTTCATCTCAGTTTTTGTGTTTTTATAGTATTGTGCGTAGCGTACGTGCACAGTGTGCAATTTGTATAGACCCTTTGGGCACTTCATTGCAAGCAGTGTTCCATCACGACTTCTCAAATCAGTGGGATAGGGAAGCCTCCTGTAGGAAGCATGAAGCAAATTGATGTTGATGGTTGCGTGGGCGTTGATGACCCCTAGTGACCTTAATCCTCTCAAGATGAGATCAGTTCTGATGTCTGTTCCTTGTGCTCTTTTCACATTTCCTGAAAAGTATTGCATTATGTGTTGTATGTTTAACATGTCAAGAGATGACGAATATATAAACTGTGCTCTATTACATGCTGACATAGCGCAGTTGACAATAGCATTGGCACAGTGTGTGCGTTGATCATGTATAAAGTAGCAGAAGTAGCCTGCAAATATTTGCAAACTGTAGAGTGCAAATGGCGATCGAAAGTAGCAACACGTACCGAAGAAAGACAGAAATTTGGTTGACATTTTAACAAGCTGTCAGAGATACTGAGTGAAGTCTGTCAAGAAAGGCTAATGGTGATATATTATGCATTATAAGATTGTGTCATATAATGTTTAGAATGATGTCAAAAGGTCCTTGATCTTTTTTTTTTATGAGTGCATTTTGTATGGTTTGCTCAAATATTGCTGTTTTAATAATTTGTTATGCGTAAGATTTGCACTATCAGAGCTGTTTAAGCCTTGAGAGCACACATGGGCAAGAGAATTTACTGTATATTGAAGACATTTTTTAACTACATGAGAAGGACTGTATGAAATTTTGAAGTGTAATTAACCCCTCTCCTTTATACACTGCCTGTGTTAAGCTTTTAAAATACACATTCTGCAGAATCTCCTGTTTACGAAGTGAGCTGGTTTATAGGGGTCCACTTTCACCTCTGGGTGTAACAACACAAACTCATCTTTTGATGCTGGTTCTTCTTTTAAAAATAGTTCATAATCTTATTATTCTTGGTTAGCATTATAGGCATATTTGCAAATTTGTGCTAACCATTAAGGCCGTAGCGTGTTTGCTTAGCACAACTTGATGACCTTGCTTTAACGTGCGCCATTTTGTAAATGGCTTGCGATGATTTTCACATTCATTGCATCGTCGTATTCACCCCTTGTGTATCCTCTATTGTGATGGTACTAAGGGGACCGAGAGTGTTAATGTTTAACACTCTGTGGGAGAAATATGTAACGTCCATACACGAGTATTTACGATATGTGTGTCATGTCCGCACAATGCGGCAATTTCTTCTTCGGGAATGCCAGTGGGACCTTAAAATATTATCTGTAACATGACAGAGACTATGCCTGCTAGACAGTCATTCACATCATATTTGGTCGATTTGCAAACTTCTCTTACCGTTTCGTAAGCGACATTGTTTCCTATATTGTGTTTTTGGTACATTTTGGTACATTTGCGGTCCTCTGCGGTAAGAAAAAAAAAAAGTACACTTATTAACAAGTATTGATCAAGGTTGACAAATAGAGAGAGAGATACCCAAATGCAATATGTGCTTCACTTATCATATGGAACTGGGTCCCAAGGTTTAAAGACCTTTCCCCCTTGAAGTCCCATGAACAACAAGACAAAAATAAACAAACAAACAAGCAAACAACAACAACCACCAGAAACCAAAGCAAAAACTGAGATGCAGCAGTTTTCAAGCTGGGGGAAAAGATCCCATGTTTTACGTAATTTTTAACCAAAATACTGTCCAACAAATATTGATTAAAAATGCGCTAGTAGGTTGTACATGCCACACTGCGTGGTCAAATTGTTTGTGAGGAGGAGTTGTTTTAGGTGCCATCTGGTAATGTTCTCTTTCTCGTCGACGTGTCCCAATTTCCCGCATATTAGTCTCTGATAATCAGAAGGGAACGAGGCATGATGGGAAGAGAGAGAGGAGGGACCTGGGTAATGATTATATATTGTCAGCCCATAGAGGGCAGGCTTCATCTAATGACTGTGCATTCGTCGAACACCCCAGATCCTGTTACCAAGATAGGACAATGAACCACCTCACCAATAAGAATTTTCCACTTCCTTTTCCCCCTCTAAACCAAAGTGAAACAGTGACAAACTTTCATAACTCTTGAAACAAGCAGGGAAAGCACATACTAGTAAGAAAGGGCTACTGTTAGTTTTGGGAATTTTTACCTGGTTGCATCAATGTTTTGTTTTGATGCTGGAATGCTTAAATATTAATTCCCCCCCCCCAAAAAAAAAAACAAAAACAAAAACAAACAAACAAAAAAAATAACACCCAAAAAAAAACAACAACCAACAACAAAAAACAACAACAAATTATAATAAATAGGCATCTCGTTGAATTAGTAGCACAAAGTAAGGGAATAGCTAGATGTTTCTGGGAGTTTTGTTTTGAATCTTATTTGCTGTGCTATGCCATTTTCTATTACCCTAGAGCCTTTGTATTATTTCTTAGGCTTTTGCCTTATTTGTCCTTATTATTCTGTTTATGCTGTATGTTCAATATGGCAGAAGTATATGATGATAACCCATTTTATGAGACCAAAAAAAAAAAAGGTCATTGAATATACAGTACCGGTAGGTGACTTTCAATCTGTTATTTCACGGGGGAAGTATTCAATTTCTGAGGTCATAGTTTAATGATTTTTATGTGGAAAACGTCCAAAAGTGTGGCACATTAAGGGATATTTCTTTAGTGTGTCCAGCTGGTGTATTAATGCAGAACAAGATATTTGCTTTGTTTTCAAGTACTATGAATGAATGAATGACGCTAACAAAATTGGGATGGCCGAGTTCTTTTTTTTTTTTTCCTCCCTTTGATTTTAATCATGCATTCATAACAATGATTCACATGGTTAGAGAGAGAGATAGTGAAGCTTAACAATATGTCTCGTGATGTAAATCATGGCTGTTGGTGGTCACGGCTGAAAGTAACTATGGTACTCACCAACTTTTGAAATTATGGAGGGAGTGATCAAATAACAGGAATGTAGCTGTGCATACAAAAATGGAGAGGTTATTGTTGTCTTATAGCGTAGCATGACCCGACAGGCACTATAGAAAAGAAAAGAAAGAATTGTGCGACAATTATGTGTCGGGCTGCGAAGGGGCGAGATTGTGCTTGAACAATAGCTGCACTTTATCTCCAGATTCCATTATTTGAACAGAGTTTAAATTTTTATGTGTTTTGGTACACTGTAAGAGTTAAGAGGGTATGGGGGGATTTCCACTTGGGGTTGTATTCATCAGCAGATGACCACATACAGGGTAACTCTTTATAACCCCACCCATCTACTGTGTGTGGTGGCGTGGTCAAGGGTTTACATTTCATGGCAAAGCCTTGATGCTTTTTCATCATGCGGTTATTCAGGACAGAGTTCTATGCCCGTGTTATAAGGTTGGAGTAGAGTGTTGTCCATTCTGTGGGAAGTTGTTTTAAATTTGCCACAATATTTCTCAGATAATAAGTCTGATGATGAATTAATTTCTGTGGATATGAAGTCAAGTGAGGAATACTTGGCCAGAATCATTTTCTGTAAAATCAGAGTTATTAGCATTCTGTAAGCCACCAATTATAAATCAGTGAGTGTTCATAATTCTCATTAGGGTTTTTTTTTTTTTATTTGTAGGAATATGAAAAAAATGGCATGTCTTTTAAATGATATCCAATGAAATCTTAAATGATGTGTGAACTCAATTTTTTTAGAGCTGGTATCAGGCAACGGTCCTACAAATTCTGTGACAAAAACACCACAAGATCATGTCTTTTTTTTTTTAATGAAGATGGAGTTACTATGTCAATTCTTTCTTCTTGGAGTAAATATCTTTATCCTCTCTAGACTATAATTTTGTTGCTGTTGTTGACAGTATTTTTTTTTTATGCTTAGAGATTCTCTGAGAACCAAACTTGAATTTTTTTTTTTCACTCACTCAAGTTATCCAAAAAAAATTTGACTTGAGACTTGCTGAAAATGCAGTGCATTCTAGCTCTTCATAAAAAAAAATTGTTGTCAGTGTTGCTCCAGAAATGTTAGTTTTTGTTTTTGATGAGTGGTCTTGTCATGTGCATTTTACAATTGCTACCACTTTTCTCCCCCTCCATCTCTACTTTGCAAGCCCCCCCCCCCCCCAATTCTTTTAGCCAGCTCTGATGTAGATGAAAATGTGATGAAAGAGCATCGTGATGGCTAGGGATGTGTGGACATGTTTTGAATGAAGGCATGTTAAATACGTAGCCATGTTGGTTTATAGCGAGGATGACTCTCGTGTATACTTTAAAAGTCAGCCACAACAGACTACTACCATGAACTGATTACTGTGGGTGCTCATATACGCGTAACTTCTCAGTGCATTGTATGCATAGAAGACATTAAAAAAAAAATGAAAAAAACAAAAAACAAAAAAAAATTATTGTGTATCATGTAAGAAAAAAAATTGCATTACTCCAATTTGTCAATGTTATGATTTACATTGATAGTAATGAGTGATAATCCACATTGTGATAACTACAGTAGATGATTGTTTGCTGCATTGCTGCTCTATGTAATTCCTCCTTTTCTCTTCCATTTCATATTTCTTCTCCCTTTTTGTTTCTACCCTTTCATCTTCTTTCTTTCATTTTTTCTTACTCTTCCCACCTTCCCTTGCTTCGTTTTCAACATCTGCATCTTTCTTCCTCCTCCTCCTCCTCACTGACACTGCTCATGAATTTTCTCTGAAATTGTAGCTGTACAGTGTACATCACTCTGTATATGAATTGGCTCATTAAAAGAGTCTTTAGTATACACTGTATTGTATCAAGATTGTGTCCATTCAAATGGAAGATGAGTTGAATCTTGGTGAACTGTCAATGGTGTATGTATATATTTGTAATGTACATGTTTACAGGTAAATGTGTATAACCCAGCTTGGTTTATCCCCCTGAGTTCTGTAATGAGTCACTTGTGTAAACTTACAGTAAATGAATAGGTATGCTTTTGCATTGCCCAGCTTGATTAGTGTGTGTTTATAAGAAGCCAGTTAATGCGTTTTCATGAATGTGTGAATTTGGCGATTGCAACGATTTTAACATTGTTATCCTTTGTATGCATAATGGCTGTTGAATAGGTACACGAAGCTGCAATATTTCTTTTTCCCCCGACAGGTGCGTGGAGATCTGCACTTTTGCACAATGTCGTTAGATTGCGTTTGACATGCTTGTAATTATAGGACACTCTGCATAGAAATGCCACTGAATATACACATACTACACCACATCTATCATGCTATATCCTGTTAATCATTGAATTTATTTTATACAACTATACCAACTATTTAAGTGAAAATGAGTTAACCTTGTTAGTTGGTCATAGATCAGATTATTCTATCATTTCTATGCATGGATTTGCTGTGAATATTCAACTATACACCTTTGAAGTATACTCTTTATGCCCTCTCTCCCTTTTTTCTTGTAACATTTAGATTAGATTATAGTAATGTTGTAAACATATTCTTATAACTCCTATCAAAGTAATTTTACTTTCTCTTTGTACCAACAGAATCATGGGTGTATGGGACTGAGCAGTGACTGCTTTTATTGCAAGTGCGAGTCCCCTGGTAGCTCACCTTAGTAATGTCGGCTTAACCCTATTCTAACTGGGCTATTTGAGACCAAGTTTTTACTGGGGGGGGGGTCAATTTGACCCCCTTCAGATCTCGGCCGCCGATCGTGCGATCGCCGCAAAATTTTGGTCATACAATAGAAATATGTTGATTTCATATTTTTAAATAAATTAATTATGCAAATTAATGAATGAAATCATATTTTCACCTATAACTCCATCAAAAATACTGAAGGATTATTAAATTTTTGTGTCAGAGTTCCTCAAGACACATCAAACAATTTTCTTGTAAAAAAATAGCGCAATCAAAATCATTTTCTTTTGTTTTTTATTGTTTTGTTAATTTCTTATTTATTTTATTGTTTTTTTGATCTTTTGTTTTCTATTGTTTTTTTGTCAAAATTTGTTGGAGGCACTTTTTCAAGCTCATCTACATTAAAATTGATTTATTTCAATGGTTAAAAGTTGAAATAATCTAATTTATATCAATTAAACAAAAAAACACAGTTTGCATTGTATTTGCACACAAAATCATGAATTTTAGCGGTTTTCAGGTTGACATGCATATGCAAAGCATTGCATAACTTGAGAACAGTGTACCCGGACGTCGCAAATTTGGTCTCAAAATATGCGGGAGACTTCAATGAAAAAAGTCATGAAACGACGCAGCAAAATCTTTGCACGTTGCGGAATCGTGGCGCGAAACGTCGAGGGGGGGGGACAATTTGACCCCCCCCCCCCCCAGTTAGAATAGGGTTAATGGGGTAGATTGACTGGGAGTAATAACTTGATAGGACATTGACCGAGTTCTTGGCTAGAAAATTGCTGGAAAGAGGATGTGACAAACCCACTCTGAATCCTCAAAAAGCTCGTGTTCCTGCAAGGGCAGTGAGCTATAGCAAATCTTAACACTGTTACAATACTGCCAATTGCAGGCTTTGGAATGTCCGAATGATGAGGTTTTTGCTTGTGTGTTAAAATACATGTAGTTCTTAATTTTTGTAGAATATACAAATGTTTAATTTTATGAATATTGCAATTACACTTGTACACCTTTACCCATGAAATCATTGCTATGTGATAGGGAAGTGATTAAAGTATCAAGTAAACAAAATTTGACAGCAGTGTTTACTTTTTAATAGCATTGTTTGTTTGTGTGTGTGTGTGTGTGTGTGTGTGTGTGCGACTTCAGTGTTACAATTCACAAGGTCTTCTTTTGTGTCACTGTCTTTGATATGGTGAAGAACATGCCAAGATGGAAATGCTATGCTTCATAAAGAGCAAAGCAAACAAACAAGTACGTTGCTATGCTACAAACCATCTGACATTGTCACTTATTGGTCGTGTTGTCCAATGCAAGGGAAGAATATCTTGAAGAAGAATGTTAAATACAGCTCACTCCCGTTATAACAAAGTTCTAGGGATTGGCAGTTTTCTTTCGTTATACTGAAACTTTGTTGTAGCTGAACAGTAAATTATAATATAAAGATATATAGATGGTAATTTGGGGACCTAAATTTCTGTTTCATTGTAACAAGAATTTCATTATAATGGTGTTCATTACAGTGGTGAAATTCATGCCTTTTTTGCTTCGCGTCGTGACGCGAAAGATTTCACGTGCAAATGAATGGGTATCGCAGCACCTTTGCTTCGCGAGAGATTTCATGTACAAATGAATGGGTATCGCGGCGCCTTCACTTCGCGAGAACCACACAGTCAATTTTTACGTACAAATGAATGACTATGTGCCTTCGGTGACTTCAGTAGCACTATTTTCTTCGGGGCTGTGCCCCTCAGGAAAGAGCGCTACTGAAGTCACCTCATGCACATAGTTTCAACCAGAGCCTCTCAGGCCTGGTATATTTGTATACTATATCACTGGCAATAGCACACTCATTTTGTGTCTTTGTTTAGATACTGTTGAAGGCCTATAAGGCAGGGAGAAAGCAGAAGCTATGTCTGGACCAGTGGAATACTACTATCTTACACCTGTGTGTGTGTGTGTGTGTGTGTGTTTGTGTATTATACTGTTATACAGTGTATATAAAAGTAAACATGTTTGCAAAAAACAGTGATATTGTTCATGAGGTCATGACCTTACCCTGTATGATGTCACTGTCTCAAAGCCATCCTATTGGTTTGCACAGTGCATGTACATATTTTGTGTCTAATTATGTTTACAACCAAGCCTTTCCATTTACTGAACAAGTAATAGATATACAATGTACAACAAAACTGGTGCACGAATTCACGAAAGTGGTAAAATTCTGAACCACAGATGTTGTAAACTGTGGTCTCCTTAGTCCTGGTACATGTGCACTGGTTTAAACCTTGGTATGAACCTCGGTGCATTTCACAAAGCGTGGTCTACAAAATCCACCTGTTTCAGGAATTCGGGCCCATGACTTCATGTGAAGGATTTGTACAATGTATTTTCTTGCAGAATTGCGTACAACAAAAGGGATATCTTGTAAAGAGCTGAGATACTCATAAGGCAGTATTTCTTCTGTCCTCCCAACCTTAACATGATGCAAATTTGGGCATATTAACTCACTTTTTAGCATGCTATTGAGTATGACAAGCAATGCCCATCAAATAAAAGAAATAAGACAAGTCATCGCACTTTTAAAAAAATGCGCCATAAAGCATTTTATTAACAAGCTGGCATGTGCACTCATATTTCTTTATGTTTCATTATACATGTTTCATTATACAAAAACAAAAGCACTTTCTTTGAAAATATATGCAATGACAATGCCAAAGCCAATTGTAAATCACATAATCTGGGCCCCATTTCATAAAACTATGGTAACTTTACAATTAATGGTAACCCTGCAATCAATGGTAACCATCAGTGATTTCTTGATTTTGACTGGCTTTGGGATAGTGTTGCTATGATAAATTGAGTGCAAAGTTCACAATTAACCATAAAGTTATCAAAGTTTTATGCAGTGGGGTTCTGGAAGGAAAATAATTGTGGCAAATAATACATGGATACACAGTTTCATTGTCGAAAAGAAAATGAATAGAAAGAAAAAAAAAAAGAAATTATGGCGTACCATCATATGCAGTAGAGTACACAATATCAAGAGCAATGAGCCCTCAAACATAGTCACCAGGACCATTGATTTAAGCTTGTCATTATATTCAGTACCTCATAAACTAGTATGATATGTACCAGCTAAATACAGTAACAGAAAATTGGAACTGTAGACTTCACCTCACTAAAAGTGGTACATTGTAAGTGAGCTCATATGCAGTAAATATGACTATGAATTTTTAAAGGGAAGATCAAAATATGAAAACTGGTCCCCAATTTGGTCCTGGCCCCAAGGGAGCCATCCCTGGATCTGCCCACAAACAACCTTGTAAGTACACCTAGAAATGAAAATTGTATCTATGCAGAGCATTTCTGGGATTAACTGTAGAGGAAGATTTTTAAAAGGCTCTGTAATTTGGGGTTTCTGGACCTCCTGAAGGCCCAAAGTGGGACATGGTGCCCATTTGTACAAATATATATTTTATCATTCTCGCAAAAAAACAGTTGCCAAGTTTGGTGAAATTTTGACCATGCATTTTCAAGAAATGAACATGTGAAAATTGGGCCCGAACATGGTTCCCCTCCTTATAAATAAGCTGATAAAAGCATGTTATTTAGGTCACATGTATGAAAGCCAACTGAAGTTGCTCTGCAAATAGATCAGGCCAGCACCACACATAATACTGAACTGCACCAGACCGTTGGTCACACAGGTCATCTTCAGCACAACATTCAACAGACTTGATCCAGACTAAGTTGAAACTGTGAAGAATGCTCAATAAAATGACATGTTTTTCATGGCAATCGACACAGTACTCTTTTTGACGAGGGCTACAAGACCTCCCTTTCTCATACCAAATAAGCCAAGACACATACAGCATGATAGACTTATCAATATCATGATTAAACTGTCCAAAAATGCATATTATATCCAATATTTTGGCATCATTTTTTTTTTCTCTTTTTTGTACAAAGCAGCGGTGCTTTCCTAGTTTCATCACATTTAAGCGTTTCTTCACCTAAGTGCTACATGTACAACGGTTGTTGCTTTCTTAACCACAAGTTGTGTGTGCATTTGTTTGTTTGTTTGTCGTTTTTTTGATTTGGCAACATTTCAACAGTCACTGATGTACACCCCTTCTGATGGCAATGCAATGGATGGTTTGTTGTCTACACAAGTTGAAAACACAATGTCACAAGTGTCTGTTAAGACCTACTCCAGACCACTTCAAAGTTAGTCTGAAAAGAAAGAGTACATTTCACAAGCATAACAGTGGAAAATTTATCAAAATCGGATTAAAAGTAAAGAATTCACAAAAATTTACAGATTTTTAACAATTTTTTGCAAAATAGTTCTTGTACATTTCATATGGATATGCAAATGGTGAGCTGATTATATAATCAACTCACAATTTGTCATTGATATTGTATCCCCCCTCCCCCCAAAAAAAAAAAAAAAAATAAGAGAAAATTCAATTCTTCTGTTCTAAATGTGTTAAACATGATGTTATTCCTGGCTGAATAGCTTCAAAATAATGATCAGTAAGATATATCAGGACTCACTACTCACTACAGTGAAACCCCGTTATAACGAGGTCCATGGGACCGCCAATATTACCTCGTTATAACCATATGCATCAAAAACAAAGAAAAACATAAGCAGATGTCATATACCCATCAATCAAACTTAAAAATATCCTTTGCATTGTTATTACACAATTATGGATCTTTATTATTAAGAGAATAAAGGAAATTTGTGAATTGATTAAAAAGAAAAGATAAAAGTAGGGGTTGAAATGCGTTCTTTCTTCTTTTTTTTTTGTCCGAAAATCTTTTCATATAATAGTTACACATTATGTTCTTGAGAAGGAGGCCTACTCGGCAGGATCATATTCTTGATTCTTTCTACACCTATCTCTTCTTCTTGTATTGAACCATTCTGAAAGAATGTTATTTTTTCGTTTGTGAAATACAGTGTAAAGTGACAATGAACAAAATAAGATTGTTTAAAATGCGTTTGTGTTTTTGTATTTCTAAACACCAGTGCAAATAGAGTAACATACATGCGTTGTTTACCGTAACTTGCGAGGTATTTTATGCTGTTGGTGCCCAGCGGGAATGCAATGATTTCATGAATCATTTCGGCTGTAATCTTATACAATGTATGATCGTTACGCCTAAAGGGATTACAAATGCGTTCTCTATTTTCTTCCAAAAATCTCGTTGCATTTTATACATCCGTTCTTGAAAAATATGCGACACTTGAATTTGGAAGGTCATGATCCTTTTTACGCAAATCTGTACCTCATAGACCATTCTGAAAGAATCAAAATCTTCATTGTGAAATGCAGTGTTAAATGATAACAAACCCAGATCTATTCGAACTGTTAAATGCGTTTGTTTCTTTTTCTGAACACCAACTCAAGTAGATTAACATGCGTTATTCAACTATATTTACCCTACTGTCATCCAGCAGGATCGCGATGATATTTCATTAATTATTTCGGCTTTAATCATACACATTCATATTTACATTATCATTTGTTAAATGATAATGAACAAACCCAAATCTATTCAAACTTTTCAAATGCGTATGTTTCTTTTTCTGAACACCGACTCAATTAAGTAGATTAACATGCGTTATTCAACTTTTTTTACGCTACTGTCACCCGGCAGGATCGCTATGATTTCATTAATTATTTCGGATTTAATCATACACACTCATATCTACTAACCAACAAAACAACTGAAGACGGAACGCATTCCAATTGTCCATTTTTGGCCAAGAGTGTTGCTACATTAAAAGTTTTTGAATGCATTTTTTTTTTTCTCCTTGTGTTGTGGTCTGACCTAATATCACGCACGCGCATCTCACGAAAAAGAAAATCAAATGATTATTCAATAACTTAGTAGGAACATCGGAAGGTATACCTGTGTCTTATCGCGTGGTTTATTAGAAGAAAACATGGGAGGAACGGTACTCTGCAAAACGGGAAAGAGACATAGGTAGCGTGAATTCGGTTTTCAATGTTTCGTTTGTCGGGCGTTTGAAAGCGGCAAGTCAAGAAATGGAACCTTGTTATATCCGATCAAATTGCTTATGTTTTTCTTTATCATGATGCACCGAAATTGTCCTTGTTATAGCCGGAATCTGGTTATAACCAATTCGTTCTGCAATAAGTTTCACTCAAAGGAAAACGGGACCGACGCAATCACCTCGTTATAAGCGGTACCTCATTATAACCGAACTCGTTATAACGGGGTTTCACTGTATCTGCAAATTCATATTGATTGATCCAAGACTATTCTGTGAAAAATAGGCATAACTTCCCTGATTCTTGTTCCAATTTGATCTAATTTTCACTGCTGTGCTTTTAAAATGCTGGTCTTTCTCTCAGGCTCATAGTTAAATGGTCCCAGATTTGTCCTTTCATGAAGAGTCCAATCCCACTTTCACTCTGACTTTAATACAGAGGGTGAAATCTGACAGACTGGTCAGTAATGATGGGGGGGGGGGGCGGCTCAGTCCTGGAGGAGCAGCTTGCCCTTGCGCTGTAACCTCTTGACCTTCTTGGACTTGCGGGCGTCGGTCTTGGCCTTGACGTTGCGTCGCTTCCGCGCCTCCCGCTCCTTCATCTTCTCCTCCAGCCGGGCGGTGCGGGCCTCCCACTGCTTGCTGCTCTGCTGCTTGCGCTTCCCTTTCCGCTTCAGCGACTTCTTTAGCAGCTCCACGTCATCCTTTACCTTTTGCGAGCCAGGAAGAGGATTAACGAAAACACTTCAAATCTGAAAATCAAAAATTTTATAAGCTGCAAATCCATACCGCAGATATCTTTTCTTTTAAATCCCATTTTCACTCATCAAAAAATTGTTTGCTGGACAGACCTCAAGTTTTTTGTTTTTGCTCTTTGCATTTTTCTCTACTTTTTATATTTTTATTGAAATCACTTGCGTTCAATTCATTCCAATTAATGCACCTCACTTCTGTCAGCCTATTTTGCATTCAGCGTGTGAAAACTGGATGACATCCTGATTAAAGATAATAAAAAGTTTTGGTACCTCAAAAGTTTCCCTGAATTTCCGTGTTTCAGGTTAAAGTACCTTTCAAATAACTAACACTGTGAGACTTACTCGCCCCAAAGTGCTCTCATTTCTTAGTAATCATGCAATTAACTGCGACCAGCAGCCCCATACGCATAGCGACCAGCAGCCCCATACGCATAGCTTAATGGGGCTTCGCATTGTAGCATTCAGGATCATGACAGATTTAATATCGCGGGCAAAATCAACTTAAAATCCGAAAAATTCTTCAATTTGAAGACTTACCAATTAAGTTGAAGTCTTGAAAACAGGCTTCGGGCAACGTTTGGTTCTGCCAATAGTCCCTTTCTGTTCGAATTGATGACTGAATGTGACTCTGTCGAGAGGACCTTGGGAGAGCTACATACACTGATTACTACGGCCAGCGCATACGCACACATCACATGCGAACAAATTTCAAATCCACGAACGGATAAGATGTTTGTGTGCGCATGCGCTGGCTGTCAATTCAGTGTAGCTCTCCCAAGGTCCTCTCGACCGCGTCACATTCAGTCATCAATTCGAACAGAAAGGGACTATTGGCAGAACCAAACGTTATTCGAAGCCTGTTTTCAATACTTCAACTTAACTGGTAAAATCTTCAAATTGAAGAAATTTTTGATTTTAAGTTGATATTTACCCGCGATACTACATCTGTCATGATCCTGTAAGCTACAATGCGAAGCCCCATTTAGCTATGCGTATGGGGCTGCTGGTCGCAGTTAGCTACTCAGTATGCGTATGGGGCTGCACGCTGCTGGTCGCAGTTATCATGCAATAATGGTTTCGTACAATACATGTACTACCTCGCCGCCGTACGGCGGCGGCTCTGGTACGAAACCATTATTGCATGATTACTAAGACATGAGAGCACTTTGGGGCGAGTAAGTCTCACAGTGTTAGTTATATGAAAGGTACTTTAACCTGAAACACAAACTAAGACAAGGAAATTCAGGGAAACTTTTGAGGTAATACCAAAACTTTATATTATCTTGAACTTCTCTGTCTCTCAGCATTTCCAACTCAGAGGGGGCATGCTTGCAAGCTGCTACATTTGTGCAAACTGCAAATTTTCTGCAGAACCACAGAACAGTCGGACATTCCCCTACAGGACCCAAGCTGGGCTAGCCTTCCAGGCAAGGATGCTCCTAACCTTCTTGCCTCGAGGCACCTAAAACTCACTGTTGGGGAAAGTAAAATGACTGGGCGCTAGCCCGTTTTAAGTTGACAAGATATTTCCCTACAGTGTACTCCCGTTTGAAGCAAACATGGTTGTGATAAAATTTTGTTATGACCATGTAAGAATTCAGATCGTAAAATTTGTTATCATATATCTTTATTTACTTTACTGTATACGGCGTACATTTCACAAGTCTAAATTTTCGCGAATCGGGAATTCCCAACGATTTCGCGAGTGGTTAAATTCGCGATCGTGGAGTCCTGTACTGAACGGAGAAGTGTACATGCGTACGTCACATTCACACATCAGGGTCAGAGTCAATATTTTCGGGAGTCTTTAATTTCCCGAATAGCACCTGACTCGCGAAATTCGCAAAAATAAAATCCTCGGGAAATATTTGGCGTATACAGTATTTATTTGGATAGAACAAAATTTCTATAAACGAAAGAAAACTTCCAGTCTCAAGGACTTCATTGTAACAAGAGTCATCTGTAATGCCTGGCTATTGGGTTCACATAGGCTTTGAATTGTTCAATGAATACATCCAAACTATGTGGAGTTTTGGTTACCTTTATTCCCTGGGCGCGCTCGATGACAGTTTGCCACTTGCTCTCCGTCTCCATCTGGTGAGCCTGATCTGGGTCCTTCTCCTTCATCTCCTTCAGCTTCTGCTCCTTGTATTCTGCCTTCTTCAGGAGCCGGCCGTAGTCCTTGTTGCTCCGCGGCTCCGTCACCTTCTTCCGCCGCTTCTTCGCGCCGACCTCGCGCTCGTTCTCCGCAAAGTCGAATTGGCTGAAGCTGACGTCCTCTCTGCCCGCGTCTCCTCTGGACACGGCCTTCTGCTTTTTCGTCGACTTGCTCTTTTTCTTTGACGATGTTTCTCTGTTGCCTTCACCGTCCGAGTCTTCCCCGTGAGAACTGACCTCTTCAGTGCCGCCATTAACCATCTTCGCTTGCGTGGCCTTCTCCAGCGCTTCGTCGCGTGTTTTGGCAGTCTTGACCGTCTTGATGGCTTCCAGTTTCTTTTTCTTTTCCTTCTCCGCCTCCTTCCTTGCCACCTTCTTTGGAATGGCATTCTCCGGAAGTGCAGGCTTTGCCTTACGCTTAGTCCTTAGCTGTTCTATCCTTTGCCTAACCTTCTCTCGCAACTCATCAATGGTGGCGCTACCGGTGACGGACTCTACGCTCATTGGCTTTAACCTACTGTGGGCAGGGGCATCACTGGACTTGACATCCACCTCTGTAATATAAAATACCATTAAAAGAAGGATAATAATACTTATGGAAAATGTACAATTCATAATGAAAACACACATATGAATGATGTGTGAAAAAAAAAAAGTGGACATACTCATATAGTTTTTGGTTTGAAATGTGAATTGCATCTTTTTGACAAAGGGTTTCAACATATGGAATGCCTCACAAGATGAATAAAAATAACATAAATGCAGTGAATTGGAAACTCATTTTCAACTTTACGCAACTGACACAAGACTGAACCATACAGCATACTTTCTAAAAATCACTACAAAATGAAAGAGTTCAAACATTTTTCAAATGTGATTACACTAACCCTATTCATTACTGACAATCACTCATGCTAAGTCTCCCAATATTTCCCCCTTATAATTTACACAGATAACCAATTGATGTCCTTCACATCCAGTTGTTCTACAAATTCCGACTACTAACCAAACAATGATATGAGGGGACCAGGTCATAATTTCTTATATCATTCACAGAAAAAAAAGACAACATTTCATCATGTTTCTACGTACAAACCAACGTGGGATGTAGAAAGGTGATGACATCATCAACTCGGCTTATTCGCAGTTGTAATTGCGAGGACAATCACTCCTTTCTGAAAATGTACGACTCATTAAAAATTGCACTACTTTCCTTGCTCTTTTGTTATACTTCAACATAAGTTTATCTGCTTTGTTTGTTGGATCTAACGTTTGATGAGGCCGAGTTCCACTCAAACGCTTCATTGTAGCACAGTTCTTTCGCCATTTCCTGATATCACTGCACAACCATGGATGCAAAATAATCTGCCCATCCATGCTCTTGCTTAGGGGCATCAATCTCCTCCCTACCAGTGGGGATTGCCGAGGAAGAAAACTCACCACTGTCGTCCGACAGGTCCTCCAGCCCGGTTGCCATGGCGTCGCTTTCCGACTCGTCCTCCGACTTCTCCCGCCACACCCGGCTGGAAGTGGCCACGCCCTCCTTCCCGGACAGCTTGCCCTGGTCCATCTGGAGCTGGATGTCCGTCACGCTGCGGTGCTGGGAGGGGTCGAGGCGCTGCCGTTTGTTATTCGCCTTCTTCTTAGACTTGTCCTTCACTGACTGCTTGGGCGCTTTTTCTGTGAATAATAAGCAATGAAATGCTCAAAATCATCTTCACAGTGATGAAAATGAGACTGAAATTGATAACAATGATGGTTTGAATGGCAATGTAGCTGATGGTGATAATATTAACGATGATGACAATGGCAATGATAGCAATAATGACATATCGTCTCTTTATAATGCAATATCCTTTGATATGGTTGGTCAAGGAGATTAGATCTGGAATGAAGTTTTTTTTTTTGTGTGTGTGTGTGTGTGTGGAAGACAAAGATATTCACCTCTGGAGTTATGGAAGAACTTTCCACTCCCTGCCGCAGCATGCTTGTTCTCCTGTTCGAAGTAGTACCTCGCAGGGATAAGATCAGTCATTCTCTTGAAGTAGTCATTGTGTAGTTGCAGGTTGCTCAGGAGGTGCAAACTTTCTGCATCCATGGTTTTGGCACTGGAATGATGAACTCAACATCTAAAACCTGAGAAAGCCACAGAAATTGAGCAAGTGTTGTTATCAATCAATCTAATATCTACATGTGTATCTGAGACATCAAAGACACACTATCTTACTTAGAACAAGAATGGCTCATGAAACACAACTGAAACACAACTTGCACGTACAACGTAGGTAGTCGGAGAGGCGCCCTCTAGCTCTCCGACTACCTACGTTGTGTACGTTGTAGTATACGAGAGTGAATGCCATTCAAATAACGCGCAGATGAGGAGTGAAGCAATAAGGACGTTTACAGACCTGATTTCAACCACAGATTTTGGTGAGTTTATGACGTAATTAAACAAAAAATCGCATACCGATTATTGAATGATTATCATAGATTACGATAATTCCTTGTATTTTAGTTTTCCACGATTAATAAAGATATTCATGAAGGAGTCGCACAACCACACTGAAAAATGACAACGTCTGCGAAGGAATAGAGGTGCAGCCGCGTCGCTTCGCGACAGCGGTTGCATGGATGATGTACATGTATGTAGTTAATACTTGCCTATGATGGTACGGACACGCATCAGATCAGTGGGGCCTACCAGTATTTGAGTATTTCACAAATATGCCGGAGTCACAATTTCCTCAACAACTCAGAACAGATCTCTGTTGGAACAGGCATAAGCCTTTAATTGACAACATACAACATCCACAACATCTGCACAAATGCAAACCAAAGCAAAATAGCATTCCTTCTAAGAAACCCCGAGGCCGAGAGTCGACTCCACTCAAGATCATGGCCTACAATCTCCGGTCTATCAAAACTCCTGGAATATGCAGCTCCTATGTCCAAAAGCACATATAGATCTACTGGTACTGGTTCTAGATCAAATGTGACGTGTATTTAATGTTTGTTACCAATATGTTATTATATGGTTACACTTACAGAGAGTAATTAAGCAGCTACGTTACATAAAATTCAGTACATGGGACTAATATAAAATGAACACGATTCGATTTCACGTTGGATGAAAACCGAGCTTTATCTCTTGGATCACATCGACATTACACAGTAGGAAGGATAGAAAATCTGTATCTTACTTCAAGCACTTCGATTCAAAATAAGGGACCAGACACGGGTCATTCTGTTCCTGAAAACTAGCCAGTTTCACTGCGTAGGACAGCATGAAACATGTGCGCTAGCTGCATGCGCGCATGCATACAAAAATCCGACGTATTAAAAACACAGCATGCATGCAGCATGCACCGTACGCGTGTGTGGCGCGAGGGGGCACTCGCGAGCGCATACGTGGTTTGTCCTGTGTCGCGCTAGTGTCGCTTCGCTTTGCTACCGTGCTAGCTAGCTTGAGCTCTACTCGCCTTTCGGTGTTGCGGTGTCGATTGCGTAATCAACTGTGCGCTGCGCTTTTGTTTTGGTCTCATGGTGGGCTGAATTATCTCGACATGGAAAGTCACGTCTGAACCGTTTTCTTTGTTCTTTGCTCTATATACAGAATCATTAACATCAACTTAAGGAGAGAATACTTGAAGAAGCTAATAACAAATGCGACAAATCACATGCAGGGACAGAGGAAGTGAGACGACCTCCCTGATCAGAAGAGACGACACAACCCAAAATAACAAAATGATCTTATCATGTTGTAAAGAAACGATATAATGCAATTGGCCCTAAAAGCAGTTATACCCTTCACTGAAGGAGACATTGCAGTGATAATGATAATAATGATTCCTACATTATTGAATGGGAAATATCATGGCTGCAGAAGCCTCATTTATTAAGATAATGACAACTGGTGATATTCTGTAATTTCACAAGTACATGTACGTCACAACAAAGATGTAGGATTATGCCTATCAGATCAGGCTATCCAGGCTGTGCTGTTCCCATGGTAACCAAATGCTATCACTGGAATTTCAGATGGGATTGTAAAATTAGTACACTAGGCCTGTTGTATTTCTGATAGGCATGATAGGCCTAACTAAGGGACACAGCCCCGAAAGAAATAACGCCATATTATATTCCCTTCAAGAAAGAATCAAATTATTGTTATACCTGTTGCCAGTAAATAAATAAGTATCTAATTTACTTTCCCAAATAATGCACAGTGAATTAGAGAGCTGAAACTTATCAGAGGTAAGAAACAATGTTCGCTGATGGGCGATGTTCTAAATAGGGTATTGATCATTAATAAGAACTAAGATATCTGTACAATGTTTATGACATAATTATATCACAGATGGTGACATAAAATCGACGCATGACGCATCATCTAATCGACGATGGAACCCGCCTTGTGCACGGGGCATATAATATAATGTGCACGTCTGGCGCCACGTTTTTAAAGGTGGGAGGGGGAGGGATCGAGTTTATATTTCTACTGCCACTTCCGGGTTTCATGTTAACAAGGACAAACAAAAAAAAACCAACAAAACAAAACAAAACAAAACAAAACAAAAACAAAAACCGCGCTCCCACAAGCTCTATACAGTACAACTTGCAATCGGCAAAGTCTTTATCACATTCTAAACATGATTATATATATATATTTTTTTTTTCTGCTGCCACTTCCGGGTTAAAAAAAAAGTTGGGGCGGGGGGGGGGGGGGCAACGTGGTTATGTGATCCCCACTCGTATACTGAGTCAGGAAAGAAATTTTCATGAGAGGAAATAAAGATAACCTTAATGTACGCGGGGGTGGTTAAAATTTTCTCTCTTAAGGAATTTAGAGTTTCCGTGCATGTGAGTCCTTCATTTTATCTTTGGGCCCATTACAAAATATTAACAAAAGTCAATATATATTCAACTAAATATCTTTATCCTGACATATTATTGACAATCATAGCTTAAAATGCACTTTTTTATGATAGATACCTGTATGTCCGTTAAGTCGTCAATAATGATTAAAATTAGTTTACTCGAAATATTTACAGTACAGATGCCAAAAGAAAGAAAAAAGTTTTGCTAAAATTTCGAGACCCAATTAATAAAAAAATGAGGAAACGTGTCATCAATTACATTAAATAATTTTCTTTCGGGAATCTACATCTCTCTAGCATGGTTGTTATTTTGACAGGTCAAGAATTCTTTTCTTTTTGCTCTCCAGTATTTAATATCTCATCTCAGTGAGAAGATCGTCACTGCATGAGCAAGGGATCCATAATATGGATAGGCCATTTATAGGCATACTTGTTGATGCGCATAATTATTGTTCTGTGGTACCACCGGGGAGGTGGGAACCACCTCCTGATGGTGGTATACGTATATAGGCCAGGATAGGCTCAGTGACTCATATCAGCTCTCAATAGTTTTCGGTACGGAATCCCCTCCGCATCGATTTTTAAATCTTTTTCTTTGAGTGCAGTTGGCTCTTCTGCTGTTAAATCTGGCCAATGGAGGTAGAAAGTCCTTGATCTGCCCAGGGAGACCACCTCCCTATCTGCCTAACTCATCTACGCATCTTCAGTCTGACCAGACGCCATGCGTAACATCATAGGGGCTATCTATCTCTATCTATCTATCTATCTATCTATCTATCTATCTATCTATCTATCTATCTATCTATCTATCTATCTATCTATCTATATATCTATCTATATATCTATCTATCATCTATCTATCTATCTATCTATCTATCTATCTATCTATCTATCTATCTATCTATCTATCTATCTATCATCTATCTATAGTATCTATCTATCTATCTATCTATCTATATAGACCGATCTACCTATCTACTCTATCTCTATCTATTTATCTATCTATCTATCTATCTATCTATCTATCTATCTATCTATCTATCTATCTATAGTATCTATCTATCTATCTATATAGACCGATCTACCTATCTACTCTATCTCTATCTATCTATCTATCTATTTATCTATCTATCTATCAGATCTATCTATTACTATCTATCTATCTATTTAGATCTCTAGCTCTCTATCTCGTGATCGTCTATGCATAGCAGGCTGTCATCTGTGCATAATATTGAGATCTGTATTATTATTATTATTATAATTGGGCTAATTTATCATGCATTGTATAAACACCTTCATTCTTTTGACTTTGTCAGAGTGAGAGGTTGTTATACATAGTCGACATGGTACCTATAGGGTTCACACCTGCAAATATAATGGAACATCCCTGACTAAAATGAGGAAAAAATAATTTAAAAATCAGAAATGCAATTTGGCAAAAAATGAATAGCTGCAAATATTGAGTATGAATAACCACTCCTCTACAAACTGCAGTTTTGTTGGAAGATGAAAGGTTTTCTCGTGGAATTTAAAGGGACTATGATTATTTGATTGGGTGCATGCGCAGAGAAATATGTGATTTTTATTGAGTAAAAAGAGCTCGTATTCTGGCTTTGCGAACCTTTAGACAGAGTTTGAGCTGAAGAACCCCCTGTAATCAATGTGATGGATGAAATTAAAGGGTATATTCTCACTTTTTCAGGTTAGTGAAGATGAAACGCCTAGCTATTTTACAGAATTTTTTGAATTTTGAATTTTAACACACGTCTCTATGGGGGAATACTTATCCGTGTGAGCCCTATAAACAGTTTACACTGTACATCAAATTAGGCCCGTTACATCAGGAAGGCCACCCCCCCCCCCCCCCCCCCCCCTCAGCATGGTTATGATTCTCCGTTTGTGATGTGCATGACGCAAGGGGCCGCGCTGGGGGCGTGTTTTTTTTAGACGGCACAGATTGGGGACCCTATCCCTAAACCTAACCCTAATCCTAACCCTAACCATCAAACCCTAACCCTGACCCCAACCCTAACCCTAACCCTAACCCTAACCAGAAACACTAACCCAACGTTTTTCCCATAGGTTTAACACGCGCCATGCCCCAATCTAAGCCGCCGGGGGTTACCTAATACTCGATCAATCACTCAATCGATCCACGCATTTGATTGTGGAAAAAAAAAAAGAAAGATTGTGGGAAAAAGAAAAAAGATTGTGTACGCGGCGTGTGCATAGCACTGAGCCTTATAAGTTATCCGTTGTCATAACTCTTTCCGTGTGTCACAGTCTTTTAGGTTTTAAGAGTGATTTCAGGAGATAGGAAACCTTGTATTTAGGGTGAACGTGGGCATGATTACTCCACGGTCCATAGCATGCATCCACAACAGAGTCAGGCAAAGATTGCGACAATGCCGAGTCAAGTTATTAAAGAAATTCAACTGGATTATTGCGTAGTTTTCTTGCACATAATGAATTGTTTAGCGATGGAAAATAAAATTTGTGTAATCCGACAAAACTGATAAAGCATTATAGGACTTTAAATATGTAATGACATATTGGTATTGGACCCAACATTTTGTGACAGCAAAATAACAGTATGGAAATTGTCTTAATCGCGACTACGCTCAGCGGTATTGCCCGCGAATGACATCATTTCGGCTGCGATTGATTGTTGTTATATCGGGGAATACTGAGAAAAGATGATCTAACCGACTGTACAACAAAACACTACTCAACACAACGGACGGGTATGGACGGGATCGATCGCAATCAAATGAGACTTGTTGTACTCGGATCGTATGGAAGTTTGCATAGTAATGAAATCAAAAGGCGCGAGCAAACAGTAGCGGTGCGGCAGCGTGGTGTGTACGTGTTTTACGAACCGTGCAGCCAAAATACGAAGCAGTAGACTCAGTTACTCGTGGCAAGATATCGAAAATTCAGTCTCGACGTGGGAACTTGGTGTACTTGGCCAGGTACACAACATAGTTTTCTTGAAAATGTCGGAGAAAAGATCGACCTCGAATAGCAATGGGAGGAACAAGCGACCATTTCTCATCGGAGTCGCAGGAGGCACTGCCTCGGGAAAGGTATGGCTGATTCGAACGCATGGTATGGTCTTTGTGTCTGCGGTCGTGTTGCAGAATGGCCCGTGTTCGTATGCAATGACATAGGCGACAAGCAGCGTCCACATGGGTTCAACACACGTGTGACGTGTGTGTATTTGTACCACCAAAATTTCAAAAATATAATATCCATCATGTCTTTTACAGTGCCTGACACATCTACTAAATATCTATTCCATCCAAGCATTATTGACCAAGATTATCCCTTATGCATCTCCCATAGTTAGGCCTAAATTTATACGATATCCCTGAACTGTAACAATGTCAATTGTTACACAAGTTTTGTCTTTTTCTAAATTTACACGATACATCATTGGAATTGTCAATAAATGACAATTGACATGTATGATGGGACATCACACGGATTCTAGCATAGGCTTGCTATTATTACCATTTGCTTGGGTTGATGACTATACACACAGGAAATGTATGACAACATCTCTGGAAATGTAGGTCATGAAACAAGCTCATTTTCTACGACTGTGCTGTGCTGTGTAAAGCTATGTAGATGAGGTGAGATGTCATTGGTCATTGTGTCATTGACAAGGAAGGGTTCGGTTCCTCCCCCTCCCCCCAGCTCCTCCTTTTCCTCCCTGTGTGTTGAATATGGTTGGTCTGTCTGTTGTACCATATTTATGGGTAAACTTGCTTGGTCTGTCGCCTCAGTAGCCCGTAAACTCGGTCCTTCACGAACTCGTTACAACTTAATTATACAACTAGTACAAGGCCCAGGGGCCAAGTTTACCTGTGTATAGGCACAGTATACCCATATTAAAATACCATGCCAAGTCTTTGCAAAAGTTAACCTTTGTCTTTGTGTTAGGGATGTTTGCATGCACCTCAATTTTAAATCCTTCCTTTCCCTTTCTGTTTCAGCCATTTATTAATACTTCAAAATGTATTGGATTTTAAGTTGATACAATGGCTTCCATTTGGATTAAAAATTTGTGTTTTTTTTTTTTTTTAAGAGCATTTTCCCTGCACACAATACAGATGTTTGTGATATCTAGTTAAATTTCATGATCTGTTGCAAATAAGCATCTGTTGCCAGTGCTGGGAGAAAACTTTTTTGTTGTTGTGATGCATCATTACTGCAAGATATTTGGGATAGAAATCAGTTGGAATGCTCCCTTAAGAGATTTCTACTATTATGGAACCTGTAGAATTACTGTACAAAATGATGGTACAAATGCTTTCTAGATCAATATTAAAGTCCACCCATTGCAATGAAAGGCTGGATGTTTCAAAGAGGTTTGAACTTTAAAAACTAAATATTTATCAAAGTGATGCAAGTTAATGTGAAAGAAGAATTGTCAAGACCAAGTAGTGTTCTACGCTGTAATGGAGACGAGTACAAATCATCTGTGTATACTTCTCTTGCTTATTGAGTCAATTTCAAACTGGAAAGTCACTACAGCAATGAGAGACGACTGAGAGGTGAATGAATCAGAATGTCACATCCTACAAATACGCTGAGGGCTGCTCTTTGTGTGTGTGCTCCAACAAACATCGGTCTGCATTCCACTGACAACTACAGTACATTCATGTTTCCCAGTCTGCTGCATAAAATTTAGCTCTATAGAAAAAGTGTGTATTTATTTTCAGATGACATGGGGGGGGGGGGGGGGGAGGAGTCAAGATAAAAAAGAATAAGAAATCAAATATTAAAAAATACAACTAATAATATAGCCTCAACTCACAAAGCTAAGCTTCTTTAATCAAAGTTATAATGCCTGGCTGAATGTGGAGGAAATTGTATTGTACATAAATTCTAAAGCCACACCAATCTTTTGAATGGTGGGGAGAATGCAGTGATACACATGTATTTTTGTCTTTCGTATTGTGAGTGAGCAAGACAAAGAAAACATTCGTTATGCATAGAGTTATTTTTTTATTTTTTTTTTAAAGCCCCCAAATATGAGGAGATGCCATTTTCTTGTGTACATTTCAGATGTTACAATATGTGTGGCCTTGCCAGGCACGTGCCCTTGGCACTGCCTGTTGGGTGGCATGCCAGATCAAACGGAAGTAATCCATTCTGTTTTTGCACTGCACATGGATGCAAGGGGCTTGACTGGAGTTCAGGCTGTCAAATATAATCCATTTTCACCCGATACACCCCCCCCCCCCCCCACACACACACACACACTCATTGTTACCTCCGCCAAGGGAGGAGGCTATGTTTTCATTACCGGTGGTTTGTTTGTCCGTGTGCAAAATAAATCAAAAAGTTGTGAATGGATTTGGATGAAACTTGCAGGAAAGGTTGAAAATAACACAAGGAACTGATAATTAAATTTTGGTAGTGATCCAAAAAATTTTATGGATTTTATGAAGGATTTTCAATATTTTGACAGGTAGGGTCAATGAACTTGGGAGTTCGAGCTAGAGTGCATGCTCTAGTTTCTGCTCGGGCGAGGTGCGCTGCGCAGCTTGAAGTTTATGACGTAACAATATTCTTCTGTATTGGGAAATTTTACGATTTTCAGCATTCATACGTATGGGTGGAAATCACTGATCGCTATGGAAGAGCAAGATCATCGGTGGAAAGTAGCTGCTTGGTGGAGGTCTGCGCTCTCAGAGTGCTCGTCTATTTTTTTTTTTAAGGGCATATAAAAGAGTTAATGTATTAGAATAAGAGCTTAGTGTGGTGGAGGAAAGCAGCATACCGCTGGATGAACTACTACACCAATGTACGTGGTATTTGATATTGGAGTACTGGTACATGTTGTATGCTCACTGCAGGGTTGAAGGATCAAATAAGGTTCATAGCCAGCCTTTTGTCAAGACTGCTGCCTGTTTATTTTTTTTTCGACCAAAACCTTGATGGAATACAGAATCAATGGCACACTTTCAGTCTCAATGCAAAACAAACTGTGATCTAAAACCTCCCATTGACATTGTGCACAACAAGGCCATCATCGTGAAAAACAGAACTAACTCTTGAAATAGATCTAGGGCAAACTTTTAAAAGCAGTATAGGGAAGTTTTGTACATGTGTAACATACTTGAAACTACTAATACATGTACTGTATATGTACAGTAATAGACCTTATGCATATGACGTCACACGGTCTTACCAACTGAAGGGCGCCCTCCCTCAGAGGGCAAGCGATGCGTTGCTAGAGCGTGCTTTTACACGCGAGGCAATGGGCATTTACACACAACATCAGTGTTTCTTTTACTGTCTTTTCTATTGCATGTAATCTACAGCCCTAGATCGGGAAATTCAAGCTTGTATAGCAAAATCGACATTTGAGGTATGCATTGCACTCACCAGGTTAATGATATATCCAACATTTTGGCACAATTTTCATGAAAAAAATAATGCAACTACCAGCGGTCGTAACAGCTCATCAACCTACGAATCCGCTAGCCAATCACATGTGAGGTAGATTTCTATGTGTTTTTTACTAAAACACGTACCTCGCATGTGATTGGCTAATGAAATTCAAAATGGCGACATACATTCAGCGAACGGCGATGTTGCGCTATGGATACAAATTTCTGCGATTTAACCTAGGAATTCTGTAGTTACTGTGAGTATTTCGATTGCACAATGTGAGAAAATTACTCAAATATTGCTGCATAATGTGTCATGTCATGTCAAACTTGTTTGATGGTTAAAAAAACCTGCCACTAGCCTGGGGACTGGCGGCGAGTGAGGCGATCGCCGCTAGCGCGCATAGGAAAAGCACATAACTAGCTGCATGCCTCTGCGATGTCAAGGACTCCGCTTGCCCTCTAAGATGGCGTCGCGAGAGGTTGTCAAGCGAGTGATGACGTCAATGCATAAGGTCTATTGTACATGTACATGTATGCAGTTGGACGAAGCCTGTGATTGCACTGTAGGCCTGCTTTATATCCTGTATACGCCAAATATTTAGTGAGTCTAAATTTTTGTGAATCGAGACTTCCCAACAATTTTGTGAGTGGTTAAATTTGCGATTGTGGAGTACTGTATTGAACGGAGAAATACATACATGTGCGTCACATTCATATCGGGATCAGAGTTATTATTTTTGCGTGTCTTTAATTTCATGAATAGCACCTGACTCGCAAAATTTCGCGAAAATAAAAACCTCTCGAAATATTCAGTATACAGTAAATAACATGTTCTCAAGCCTCCTTTCCTAGCAAGTCAAAATGGTGTTATTATCCAAATTGGATAACCAGGAATACAAAGTGTTTGTCTTTTTTTTTTCGGGGGGGGGGGGGGGGGGAAGGGTTGTTAACATGTTGCTTATAGATAGCAACCCAATATTTGTTGAATCCCGAGTCCTACAATTGTACCTGTGAGTCAGATTATGCAGGTCAACACGTATGCAACTCGTCAGGAGTACAAGCATGTAGGCCTGGCGTAATGCAATTGATATAGTACATATGGGTATTTAAATAATACGCACCTCTTGCTTCTTACCACATTTGCACTTTTAGCAGGAGCAGCCGGTTTAGTACAATGTATGTACAAATGTATGTTATACACAACTTGAGAGACATCATTGATTTTTTAGCCTGAGTATGTGCAGCAGTGGCAAATATAGACTTTTTTTTCTCTCAATTTGATGAAAGAGTTGAGAGATACATAGACCAGGCGCGGTGGAGCACCCCAATTTGCATCTCATTATCGCCCCGTTCTATTTGAATTTCCAACGGGCATCCACGGCTGCCCGAAACTGTGTGCATGAAAAAGTCAAATCTTTACCTTCTCCTTGTGCCGCTATGCGTGTCGCTAGTAAACTCAAACTTCCCACACTATCTAAGTTTTTAAAAACCTTCCTTTTGATGAAAAAATTATGAAATTTGCTGCACTAGAACTTGAGATATTAAAGCGTTTTGAAAATCACCTCTCGCAAAACATGCTCTCTGTTTTTTTCCGACTGGACTATGGCCGGGCTCCAATGTGTCCGAAACTGGCAACATAAGTTCATCAGGCCTCAATCCATATATGGTGAAAGTTTTCGCTTTGTACCACCTGTACTTTTTGAGAAATCAACTTGTTTCTACAGGGTTTGGAATAGAAAATTGTAGTCGGCGAAACAATTGAAAATGACGTCATTTCTTTTCCCGTAATATTGGGCATGCGTGGTACGTGAGATTCAGGATTTCGTGCTCATTGTTGGTTTGCATGTGACGCAGTCAATTTTGCTGAGTGTCGCACGGCGGTGATTGCTGAGCTGCTGCCGCGCACGCTGCATGCAGCAATGCGTTGTGTGTGCTGTGACATGCAACGCCACAGTGACGCGATTAATTATACACGGGACCGACCTGTACGCTTTGCGTTCGTGTCATTTTTGACATCACCTTCTGTTTTTTTCCGACACAACCATGGCCGGGAATATTATGGTATGAAATTTAAAATGCAAGCAGATAAATAAATTTCGGTGTACTTTGTTTGAATGGCGCTTTTGTTCCGCAATCACACTTCGTGAATTTTAGGATGATTTTCGAGGCATATTTTTGGTAATTTTGCTCGCCAGGTTTTCGCTAAAATTTCACATTTTATCATTGTCAAATCCTTTAATATGTTATATGTGCATATTCGGATGTGTTTTCAAATTCAAACTAACTCAATTTTAATCCGAAAATAGGTTTCCTGAAATTGTTATTAGCTTGAGAAGTTGTTTACTTTTTCTCAACTACGCGAGTACATGTTGTTTACTTTATGCAAATGAGGCTCGGCTGCCGATGGATTTCTGCGAGATAATTGGGGTGCTCCACCGTGCCTGAGACAGAGATTAAGCAAATTCATTTCATGAAATTCTTTCATGTACACTATATTTCTTCTGGGCTTTATTCTCGTAATTGATCTCTTGGTTGGAACAGTTCAAGCGAAGTAAATTACACATATACATGTAATTGTGATTGCTATTTTCACTGCAGCAAACTAAGAAGTAAACAATACACACATTACAGGATGTACATGTACAGATGTAATGACAAATGTACAATGTATAGTGCATGAAGAACACTGATAAATGCAGTTTACATAGAGTCGTGGTTGCAAAAATCCAGATCGGGGGACAAATGACAATTCACTTTGTTACAAAAGGGTGAGTGTTATCTTATTGCCCGATCTAGAGCGACACAGTAAAATGCCAGCATCACCATGTTATAATGAATTACATTTTATGCTTTTGAAATGTCAGGGGTTACCAGCAGAATCTTCTATTTTTGTTTTTGTTTAATTGTGTGTAGCTGCATGCCGTATTTTTCCTTTTCTTTGCAGAGGCTACAGTCAAGTGTAGTACAGCTGTAGACATCTTACCTTTCATTGCCCATTTTTTAATCAAACTACACTGAAGAATGTTCATTCTGTCTTGTCAAATCTGCTCTTTCAGAAGAGGTGTCTCACAAATACACATGTTGCATACACTGTAGGTTAGGTTTCCATGCATGCCTTCACATTTAAAGGAAACTCAAACCCAAAGAGAAATGTGGATTGAGTGTAAAAGCAGCAAAATTAGTGGAACACATTGCAGTGAAAGTTTGAGGAAAATCGGACAATTGATGCAAAAGTTATTAATTTTTAAAGTTTTGGTGTTGAAACCGTTGGATGAGGAGACTACTAGAGGTTATGGCGTCATGTGTGGACAACAGTATAAAGAAAATGATTAAGGAAATTCATTTTTCATAAAAATTACACATTCCATCAACTTGATACTGACATATATGTTAAGGTTAGCAATTATTCCCCCTGCTTTCTGAAAGCGGTTAGTCAATTGCTCTTTTATTATGCTAAAAAAGGGAATTTTTGTGGAATTTTCTTTATGTTTTCATTAAATTGTTGTCCAAACATACGTCATAACCTCTAGTAGTCTCCTCATCCAATGGTTCCAACACCAAAACTTTAAAAATTCATAACTTTTGCATCGATTGTCCGATTTTCCTCAAACTTTCACTGATGTGTTCTACAATGTTGCTGCTTTCACTTAGTCCAAATCATTTCTCTTTGAGTTTGGGTGTCCTTTAAAGGGGAAGGCTAGTAACTGATCAGTGGGAATCAGTGGAAATGCTGGGAGATGACAGTTCCAATCCTTATTGGATTCATTCAAGAGTTCATTGTATATCTATTGTTGTGTGAAAATTATTTTGCTTCAGAACGGTCTCATATTCAAGTAATGTGCAGATTAATGCTCCGTCACTGACCAGGGACGCTAACCTGGAAGCATTAAACTGCACATTACTTGAATATGAGACCATTCTGAAGCAAATCATTTTTACACAACAATAGATATACAATGAACTCTTGAATGAATCCCATAAGGATTGGAACAATCATCTCCTAGCATTTCTACTGATTCCCACTGATCAGTTACTAGCCTTCCCCTTTAAAAGGGCATTGTACCGGTTTTTTATTTTTTATATGTTCTTTTAATTCTAAAAGACCCAGCGGTGCAAACAGAATCAAAATTTCATAACGATTAAGTCCATAATTTGATGTTAAAAATGGAACTTTTTAGGTGAGAATTATGCTAATGAGCTGACGACCCCGGATGTTATGATGTCACAGGTGCTCTCACTATTACTGATTACAAGTGCTCGCATATGCGTGCGTTAATTCGTATCGAGGTAGCAGACGACGCTTAGGCCTAATTTAGCTAGCAGGCAGCGCTTGTGTACTGTTCTATCCATGTAGATATCTCAAATTTTACTAAACCAAATCGCACCAAAATTACAGGATATACTTCATAGCATATTTCAAAGTATTCTCTTATATTTGAACGAAATCAGTAATCGAGAAGTATCAATATTGACGTCGACTTTCAAGTCGTCACTCAAAAAAAACTCACTCTTCGCGAGAGATCTTGGCGAACGCAAGATGCACAATCTAGAACTGAAGTTAGCCGACTAGTACTGTACGAATAGGGAATTTACGCGAGAATTAAACTCAAAAGTGTAATGATTTTTTGCGACTTGTGTGATATAGGAACTACATTTTTCATTCAACTTACCACAAATAATTTGTAAATTTATTTATTTCCCCCGATTACTTGAAAGATTTGTCTAATGATATTAAATGGCTGACTTCAGTCTGTGCGTGCGCAGCACGACTAGCCGACTAGTACTGTACGAATAGGGAATTTACGCGAGAATTAAACTCAAAAGTGTAATGATTTTTTGCGACTTGTGTGATATAGGAACTACATTTTTCATTCAACTTACCACAAATAATTTGTAAATTTATTTATTTCCCCCGATTACTTGAAAGATTTGTCTAATGATATTAAATGGCTGACTTCAGTCTGTGCGTGCGCAGCAGGTAGACACTCAAAGTAGGGTCTGGCCGCTATCACTCGTGTTAGTCGTAGAGCAGATTATTTTTAGTGACGCCGACAGGAAAGTCGACATCTACACTTACGCTTCCCAACATGTGATTTGTTTCCAATTAACGTGAGCTGTTGGATATGAATCATAAAGTATTTCCTGTGAGTTTGGTGCCATTTGGCAAGGTGAATTTTGAGATATCTACATGGATACGGAAGTACGCTAGCACTATACCTACACCAGCGCTGGGATCGCGAAGCGGCGACACTGTGTTAGAATCTACGTGGTCAGGCCACTCTTCCGAGAGATGGGTCCTAGTAGGCCTACTGAAACAAACTGTTAGATCTAACATTAGTCCTTGGTGTAAATAACACCACTATGAGATTTACAAAACATAGGAAATCCATAAAGCAGATACCTTACCTGAAAAATCCAGCACAGGAACAACAGTGCCTGCAGGACAAGGGTCCAGATCTAGATCTGGAGTCTGGACTTTCGTCTGGACTTTCTTCAAGTTCTGGCAGCAGGGGTATGTAACGTTACGCTGTGCCTTATTAACGCTGTGCACATATGGCCTACAGCTGCAATGTCGACGGTGAGTGAGTGTAGGGCCTACTCATCAAAACTTGGACTGCCACGTAGAACCTACTCCTTGACTGCTCAGTAGTCCTAGTCCTAGTTCTAGTATTTCAGAGTCTATGACCCCGTTTACAGTGCGGGGCCGGGCTCGGCCTCTGCTCGGCCGCGGCCAAGCCCGACCTCAATTGCGCGGCCGAGCCTCGCAATTTTGTCCGTTTACACTACTGGGCTCGGCCGCGCTTTTAATTCAAACCTTTCAATATTTTGTCGTAGTGGCGCTCTGCTTGTAAACAAACGCAATTTGGTATAGCCTGGTTTTCAGACCCTTTGCCAACTGGATTCCGTGGCGACAAAGTCGCCGTTCGGGCAAAGGCCTTTGCCGAAGGAAAAATCCTTTGCAGGACAAAACCACCTTAAACTATACTAGTTTTCCACGTTGAGGGGGTTAATATCGTGAATAGCGAAATAGTATGGGCAGAGGGTCTGAAAGCCAGACTAAAATTGGTCGCGCATTTGGCCCAGTTTGTGTTTACACCAAGAAGAGGCCACACCTCCAGAGCGAGGCCAAATGCGAGGCCAATTTTGGCCTCGCATTTGGCCTTTTGCGCGTTTACACTGAAGCGAGGCTGGGCTCGGCCGCGGCCGAGCCGCGGCCGAACCTCGCACTGTAAACGGGGTCTTAGTGTACTGGGTACCGTTTTCATCTCACTAAGCGTAAATCATGCGTGCCGTTGAAGAGAGTCTACATGTATCTACATTTGGATTTAGATTCACTCAGCCCTCATCTACGTTAGATAGTTTGAACTGGCGAACCATCGCTCGATCATGATCATCAATGCGTAACGTTACTTACACGCAGTCTTCTATGGGCAGCACGTTCGGATAACGATGCCAATTTCATTTTGCATATCTGGAATTTCCCCACAAGTTTTATCTAAATAAAAAGCTGTTGAAGAGATTGCTTTTAAAGATTGATAGATATTGTTAAACATGTTTATTATAGCTCCATATTGCAATTATACTAGATAACAGCTTTTGCAGTACAGTTGAACCTCTCGTATCCAGACAAGTCGGGACCGGGGCTCATCCGGATAAGGGATTTGGCCGGATACGGGAGACTCAATGCTTTATACATGTACATATACATACACATGTACTGATGTAGCTCATTGTAGTACCACATGTAGTAATGTGTATACTGCAACCTTTTCATTGTTACATTTGGGGATGTTTCGGGATGTTGAAATGTCTGAAGGTAAGCAATTTGGAAGGAAATTTGATGCAATGTATGTTAATCATATTGGAAGTAATATGTAATTCATGTGTGTTTGGGTAGGAGTTCTCAAGGAGTTGGGAATTCCCCTTTCTTCCCGTAATTATAAAAAAAAAAATCACGGCGAGATTGCGTCCGGATAATAGAGAGATCCGGATAAAGGGAGGCCGGATAATAGAGGTTCAACTGTACTTCGTGTGAGATTTCATCAGTAAATTGGCATTATGTAGTTCGTCTTGCTAATGTTGGAGTTGTGCACCAAGAGCACCTGTGACGTAGGCCAAATTGTGTGGATCGTTCCATGGCTTGGTCGTTTTCATTTTTTTCAAAAAATCATTACAGGCTTATCCTGGGTTTTACAATTCTTTCTTTCCAGTAGTAGGCATCAAAAAATGTAGATTAGAATTATCAGACAATTAGAAAATGTCAGTACAGTTTTCTTTTAAAAGCTTCATTGGCAGCATGTTGTACAGTCTACAGTAGATTCTTTGTGGGAGACTCATCATGATAATTCTACAGTCACCAACCACAGCCCAGGTTGCAAGCTCATTACTGTCCCCCCTCCCCTTTCTTTTAGAACTTCAACTTGTCTATAAAGTCAAGAAGACAGTACAATCTGATTTTTTTTTTTTTTTTTTTTTTTTTGGTGGTAGTTTTTGCAACATAGTCATAACATAATGACATCCAATCAACAGCTGCAGTGGCCTCCCCCCCCCCTTCCCCCACACATGCACATGTAGGACATGACCTACTGTTTGCTACTTGGCACTGTACAATGTACTGGTATACAGTTGTATGTATTACAAGCATTGTGAATGAAATGTGTAAAACAGCAGTCATGAATGCAAAGCATTACATCATACAGTATCAAACCTTCAAGCAACACATACATCTTTTATTTCCAGTTTTTGACATACCAAAAACAACAACAACAACAAAAGCCTCACCCTGTGCAAGTCTTACTGAAACTGATATGTGAGGACGTTTCCTTTCGAAAATATTTGCTTGGCGAGAATCTCTAGGCTTGACTTGCAGAAGTTTTTGATATCATAGTATTCAATTTCCATGAATTCTGTACTATAATGCACTTGTTGTATTCAAAAAATCAGTGTAAATCTGAATAGTGGCAAATCTGTGCATGCCATTGACATTTAATAAGATATGTTTATCTTGATTAGATACACATTTTGTTGGAAATTATTGACATTTGAAAAGACATGTTTATCTTGATTAGATTTACACATTTTGTTGGAAATTATTGACATTTACAGTTGGTACCATCAATCATTAGGGATTTTTAAAATAGATTTTCTCTTTTATTTTATCCGCTGATTCTTGGGTTTTATTTGTCATTTTTTCCAGACCTGTACATATCATAACTACAGAACTGAATGTGTGTCCTTATTTGTTTGTTGTCACCACAGAATGTACAGTACTTATAATTTATTTCTTTAATATGGCTTACAGAATGGACTATTTTTGTTAGTTAAATATTGATTGCGTAAGCTATTTCGAGCTCTGAATAAAAGAATGAATGTGTGTTTCCCCCCCCCCCCCCCCCCCGAGCAAGAGTGATTTCTTTGATCCTATACATAAAGTTGTAGGTTTGTTATGCCCGCATACTATATATACCTATACTTGCTGTATGATGCATTGTAAGTTTTTCTCTTAGAACCATGTTCATTGTAGGCAGAATTTCTGAGGAGTATTAAAAGCCCCGTCTACCTGATATACAATGTACATATTTTCGTATAGATCTGTCATATGATGTGAGCGAGTATTAACTCAAACAAAGACTCCATAACAATGGTGGGACTTTTCTTCCTCTGGTCTGATGAAAGTTACCACTGAAAGGCCTCTAATGATGATGTTTGCCTTGACATTTTACATCTTGGATGGCAAATTGTGTACTGCTAGTTCTGTACTGCAGCTGTGAAACTTACCATACTTATTATGTATTAAGACACAAAGCTAATGAGAGAGATTGTCTACAATAATATTAAAATTGTAGACCATATCGATAACTGAAATGCTACATGTAGAGATAATTTCTGTTATCAATGAGATGATGATTTTATCATTTATAGTACCTGTTAACATGGAATATTTCAGTTTAAAAATATACAACGCTGCACACTGGCACATGTTCGACGGTCCCTGACCAGTAAAAATCACTGTCAGACCAGAACCTTTTTCAGGAATGGACCAGTAAAAATTGGAAAACTGGGTATCTACTGGTCTAACAGGCAGATCAGACCAGTAGAGAAATGGGTTATGGTGCAGCCCTGAAATATAAATTAATTTTGACAGTAGTCTGAACCTCACAAAAATCATAGCACATTTTTTTAGCTTTGAAAAAAAAAATAGAAATGTTAATTTTGACACAAAAGCACTCTCATTCGTGAAATCATACAAGTAGACAAGAGGTCATTGAAATTGGCTAAGCACAAATCTTGTTCAATGTGTTGCACTTTATAAGCAATTGTGTATGTTTCTGCTGACAAACATAATTTAGTGACTCAAAGTGTCCCTTGTAGGAGCCTACAGTACAGTAGCAGTGTGTATTAGAATTTAAATTGGTGCTGCAATACTCAAGGTGTGCAAACTGCCACAGCGTAATTCTGTGGCCATTTCACGATGGGTTGAAAATGTCATGGAACATCAGGAACCCCATCCCACATTGGTAGCAAGCATGGAAGTATATAAGAAGTGAGTGTGATAGAAATTGATCTGGGTTGTATAATGTACAATGAATTTGTACATAACATGCAACTACAGTGTGGTGAATTTGGATTTTACCATCTGGGCATTGGGTAGTTATCATATGCAAGTGGTCTCTGTTGTACCCTATTTAAGAAAGGTCACTCTTGGATCGAAACATCCAAGTGTTTTGTTGTTATATCACACGTAATAAAGGAGGATAAAACATAAATGAGACATTTCCACTGAATGCCATTTATGGCAAAACAGTAGTCAACACGAAAATAGCCTTCTTTTTAGACCCTCACTCTGTTCAATACGCATTGACAATCAAGAGCCAAAAAAGCTGGAGCCGACTCTGTCAATGGAATTGATGTCTTATATTTGAGATCTGTGAGAGGGATTATTTTTCGCGACTGAGAGAAAATCTACATTGTGCACCATACCACTCCTGCTGAAAAATTCAGCCTCTTTGACTGATGAAATTGCTCCATTCACCCATTAGCCATCAGTGTGAAAGATGATGCATTCATGAGTTTCCAAAAGAACTGTTGACTGGTTGCAATTTTTGCTGCCAAAATCTCATTCTATGGCAAAATTTGATAATTCAAAGGCATACAGTGTATTATATGTTAAGATATTTGGGCAGGTCTCCATGGCCCTCTTTGCTGGTGGCTTTACTTTGTCTTACTTCACAAACCTGCTTTGCTTCTCTTGCAGTTTATACTGTATATATGCGGAATATTTTGCGCGGTTTTTGTTTTCGCACATTTCGCAAGTCGGGTGGTATTTATGAATTTAGTGGTATTTATGAATTTAAAGACGCAAAAATATTGACTCTGATCCCGACATGAATGTGACATGCATGCATACATTTCTCCATTCAGTACTTTGCTCCTCGATCACAAATTTAATGACATTGTGATACAGCATGGCATACAATAGTAGTATCAAGTTCAAAAAAGGTTGCTGTATGTTGTCAATACCAACACTTTTTTTTTTCAATGGGTATTAAAGAGAGACGTTTTGACACATGGTTCTGCAATTTAAAATGGTAGACATGCAAAGTGTACATAAAGATGCTAGAATAAGACATTCCAATAGATCCTCAAAGTTCCGAGAGAAAGAGAGAGAGAGAGAGGGAAAGAGAGAGAGAGGCAGACAATGAGGGAAAGTTACAGTACAGTGTATGAAATGAAGAAAGCCATATAAAGCCACATCTTTCAGACTTTTTGTAGGGCTGCAGCTCAGACTGAAAATTTGAATGAGAGTGAATAGACAGTATCAATCATTTAAGAATGGGTAACATTGATTGTGTTTAATACACTTTAGAACCCTACAAATACATGTATCCTACTGACTTATCAAGGTTTGCAAAAAACACCAGAAAGAAAGAAAGAGAAAAAGAAAGAAAAAGATTGAGCAATCAAATTACCAGGTCAGTAAAGATTGGTGAATTTTAGAAAGGAAGCTGACACAGATATCTCATAATATCACACTTCCTTTTCCTTGTCTTTGTTTTGACAATACTGAAATATGACAATATTTGAAAAAAAAATATGAATAGCGTGTGTGTGATGTCCACAGCCTTGCAGCACCGACTGATTAATGCGTGTGGGAGTAGTACAGTCCTTAGTACTTGACTAGTCGCGATGAATGAGCTATGAACTCTCTTCAGAGACCTGCCCCCTCACCCGTTAGTTCTTTCATGTGACATGCATAATCCAGCAATCACATGGTAACCATCATGACATATTATCGAATGACCACATCTAGTTGATTGATTGAAAAGGCTAATTTTGTTTTTCCCTTGCTGTGATATTTACAGCGAGCTTAGAGTTTTGTATCCGCCAGCTAGCCAGGCTGAATTCTTTACAGTATATCTTTCCATGACACAAATCTTATGAACAAAAAACACCTGTACATTACCTTCATACTTGTAGGCTCCACTTAATACAAAAAGAGATTATGATCCAAAGTATAGTAAAAACTGCAGCAGTTATGCCAAGTACAGAATTTATATTTACTGGTATTCAATTACCACATGTAGGTAATGAAGTCTTAATCAAAACAGACTGAACATGGTATGTGCAGTACCTCAGTACTCCCTACAACCCCCACCCCCCCCCAAAAAAAAAAAAAGAAGAAGAAGAAGAAAAGAACAGAAAAAGAAAAGGAAGGATAGCTGTGCACTGTTCCTAGTTTTTCTTCATCTGGTTTCTACTCACTCCCAGTCCCTGTTCTGGTCATGCCCCTACAGGTACATTTACTCTGTTTGTCTCCAGGGGCCCATTTCATAAAACTTGTCATCAGTGACAAGTTGTCATAGATGTGACAAGCTACTGAAATCCTTGCATCTGATTGGCTGAGAGCAAAATTGTCATAGAAATTGGCAGTTGTCACTGATGACATGTTTTATGAAACGGGGCCCCAGGTCTGTCACATACAATATTATAAAAATAGATGTCTTGATCTGTGTGTGTCGGTGTCTTTCTTTGTTAGGTCCCATCTTCATCTGGCCAGTCTGGGCATCTCATTGCTTTTGGTCCCACTTCGTACCAGATCCAGTACCACTTCCGGTACCACCACTGGTCACACCTCTGGTACCATCTCTGGTCCCACCCCTTTTCCATGAGTTTATTCCCTGACATGTGGTGTCCTTTTTTTCACTTTTATACCTGGTACCGGGTAATGCCCTTGAGTTTGATCCCTCATTTGTCATGGTCTCTAGTTCCTATTGTTTCTTTTCCCTGTCATGTATGTTACCTGTCACTTATTAATTTGTCCTTTCATCTGGTTTATATTCTCATTGATGATTCTTTGCATTTCTGCTCTCCATCATGTTTGCTTCATCCTGCATCTGTTCCCCGTCATGTCTGTGTGCTCGCTACGTCTGCTTTCCGTATTTACAATGTACATCTGATCGTTGTCATGTCGTGTTTGTTCCATGACTATTTTATGTACATCAAGTAGTCCTTAAAAGTGATCTGAGCCATCACTTTCAATTTGATTCAAATAGATTCAGTGAAATGAAAAAAAAAATTTAAAAAGGTGAACTTTCACCAAAGTTTGGCCTGAGATATATATGAAAAAGTCTTGGAAGTTCAGAGTTGCAGTTTTTGGTATGAGCCGCAAACATATCAATATAAAAGTATTATATGCAAATTAGAGGAGGCAATGATGTTTTAACACTGCAACCGTCTCATTACTTTAAAAATGTAATTTTTCGCACGAGTAATTTTTCATGGTAGGCCGGATGGGATGAATTTCATGTGTTTTTAATTTCACAAATGGTCAGGGCAACTGAGCGAGTGCTTCATACTGCTCACCACTGCCACGGTGATACAGAAGGACATTAGCGGCATAATGTACTACATTAAAAGGTACAATGTAACTGGTTGCATTACAATTGGCAAATTCACTTGTGCTATGAAATTTGAAAGTCATGAAAATTTTGTTTTTCACAGTAGTACATGCGGAAATATAAGAATCATCTGTTTGGTGGAGAAGTTGGCAACATATAACTGTTTATAACTGTTTCTTCCCTCTTTGTCCAACCCATGTCCAGTCCTCGGTGTGCGAGCGCATCGTGGAGGCCGTCGGTCAGCAGAAGATGGACTGCAGGCAGCGAAAGGTAGCCATCATCAGCATGGACAGCTTCTACAAGGACGTCTCGGACGTGGTCAACAGCAGTGCCATCGGGTCGTACAACTTTGACCATCCAGGTTGGTGTGGAAAACTTTGCCAAACACCCTCCTCTATATTTTGTCTGTGAGGAACTCAACTTTGCCCATGGAAATGGGTACTTGGGTATTTAGTTAGAGAGGGAAAAACAGTGTGATGTTATATAGTGCTTTTATTCCTTGATGCTGCGCATATCTTTTTCTTGTCTGTGGCATGCTGTTGTGACATTGATAGTAGGGACTTTTCGATTTGCACGTTGAGCCAGGCGTCACCCTGTTATGACGTAGTTTTTACGTACTGCGCATGCGCGAGTGTCGACCCTCGGCTCATCGCACAAATTTCGAACGCGTTAACCCCGGTTATCACCGTCCACCCAAATCGGTTGCGCCGCGCTCAACCCACCTTGCTATGACGTCACACTCCTCTCGGTTATAGTGCGAAAGAGCACGACGACTCTCGGGGAAATCTGTGCTCAGTTCACCTGTTTTCCTTTTTCTTTCGAGAGAATATTTATATTCTAATTACATGAAAGCTTATGATCTTGATACGTCATAGCAGCAGCGCTGACATACAAACTACAGCCTCTGGTACCTACTTTATTTGCCCGTTTTCACTGTTTCGCACTTTGCAACTGCCTACCGTAGTCCCACACATGCATTTACACGTAACGCTGTACGCAAACAGATCTTGGTGCTTTTGGCCTAGCTTGTGCAGCAGTGCATTTGCCTAGTAGTCTTACCATGCATCATGTTTTAAAATTCACATAATTCCTCCCAGGATACGCATCTAGTCAAAGACAAAGTAAATATTACAAGTACAGAAACGAGTCACAAATTCCGCATATATGCACGCAAGGCACAGGTTGCCTCCTGCACACGCCACGAGACGTGACGCCGGCGCCTGAAATCGAAATGTGTTTTAGCAGCAGGTCAACGTACAGACGTGACGCCTTGACGTACGGTTGCGCTCGGCGGCACGTCCTTCTCGTTCACCCAATCGAAAACTCCCTAATGTACGATGTGCCACACCCTTTCTGAATGACACTGCCCTTCAAAGAGTAATGGTGACCTTTAAGGATTTATTATTGTTATTGTTATTTGTAGGTGCTTAGCAGCCGCAAAGCCAGCAATAAATATGCACATTTAATGGGGGATGGCAAAAGTTGGATAAAAAGGAAATTGCCTATTGGAAGGGGGGGGGGGGTGGTACAGATATTACTGGTGAAGTACAGCCTGTAGAGTTTCTGAGACCAGCTGTCCATTAACTCGAGCCAAGTATCATATACAGAGAAAAAGAAATGATGTTTTTATGTACCTCGCCATAGAATTGCCCATGGAAATTATGGCTGCTGTCTGCTGGTTAGTAGAAGGAAACATCAATAAATTCTGGTATTTCTCCCCCAAATGATGCTGTGGAGGTTGAAGGTTGACGACCTACCAATTTTGTGATGTTGGCCAGTCAGTATTCTGTTGTGTATCATTCTGTGAGACTGTCCCAGGTGACTATAAAACACAAACAACCATGCCACTTGTAATGTTGTCCAAACATTCAAATGTTGATTTATATGTGGCCTGCTACAACAAAAAGATCCTAAAGTCGCTGACGGCTGAGCCGAAAAAATAAGTTTGAAGTCACATCATAAAAATTGGTCAAAACAATCGGATTTCTGTTTTTGGCATGATTTTGTAGTCTAATGTTTTGTCTATCATCTGCCGAAATTTCGAAGCTAAATGATCAAAGGAAAGGCAAGAAATCAGCATTTTTCTGGGCTATGATTTTCGGACTTTCAGCGTAACAGAAACGTGTCCGAAGATTTGGATTTAGCGCCGTACCAAGACTCTGCCCCTAGCAACGAGGGAATGATCTTATTGGTCAGTGCGTGAGACCCTGCTTACTGATTGGTCATGCGTAGACCGCTGCTGCTAAGCTTGAATGGACATCGCGGAAGTGGTGAAAAATATCTCGCAAGCCCTTGATCACGACAGCGTCGGAAGGAAAACTTTGAAGACGTTTTTCTCGAAACTCTAATTTCCACAACCACTTAACATGTGCTAATAAAACCATCAATATCTCCGCAACCGAGTACTCTTATGAGTTGTGCTATATATGAAATTAAAGTAGAAGGGTAAGGGAATAATGTAATGCCATTTTCAGAAAATTGTCCTCCCCGACTTACGGATCCTTTTGTTGTAGTGGGTCACATATAGTCTATATGAATTTATAAATATAATTGATATACATGCCACTCCTGTTTAAACAAAGTTCTTGGGACTGGCAGTGGTCTTTCATTGAATCAAAATTTTTCTTTATAACTGAACAATAAGATATGTCCTCATTTAGACAATAATTTTGGGACCTGAATTTTTACTTCATTGTAATGAGAGTATAGCTACTAACTGTGATAATGGGAGGGCACTGTATAAATGATTATATCAAAATATAGATATTAAAAACAGACACGTACACCTTGTGACACAACAGATGCTGTCGATGAGAAGATGATGAAGCAGACATTGACTGATCTACGGGCCGGAAAGACGGTGAAGATACCCGTCTACGACAAGATCAAGAATTCAAGGTTAGCCTTTTATTCTGTGTGTACGTCTGCTTGTCTTGTAATACATTGTTTCCCCATTGTGTACAGGTGACTCCAGTGTCAATGACGTCCTCAGGACTGACAGTTCTCTTTCATTATACCAGTACAATGAAATTTTGTTCTAGCCAACAAATTAAGTATGTAAAAAGATAGGGATGATAATTATTTGACCTGAATTTTAACTTCTTTGTAACAAAATTTTGTTCAAATCGCAATTATTGTAACAGAAGTGCCCTGTAAGAAAGAAAGCTGTCAGCCGCCCTCTGACAAAGGTCAAAGAACTCATGTCTTGTCAGCATTGTGTAAATGTTCTCCGCATTTTATGCAAGTTCCCTTCGTGCACACTTTTCCAGTTATACTGGTGATCAGTCTGCAATTTGAATGATAGTTGAAATTTGATCTGGGAAACTTGACCATTCATGACCAAAAGTGCAAGAAGAGTAGCAGAAAAACTCTAAAGCAAAACCTTCATGAACCCGGTCAAGAATCTGGGTCTTTGATTACACCAGACTTCACAGGCATTGACTTTGATTTTACACACAGGACGGCCTTCTCCATCATCGATCCCACTGACGTTGTGTTAATAGAAGGGATCCTGGTCTTTTACTTCAAAGAGATCCTGGACCTGTTCGACATGAAGCTCTTTGTGGACACAGATGCAGACACAAGGTTATCAAGAAGAGGTGAGCGCAAGAAGGACGTTGGATTTCTTGTTTAAGGAAGAATGTGTATCTGTTGCTTTGGAGAGTGTTTTGTATCACCACCGCATGATGATGCTGAAGTCGTGTTGGCTTATCTTTTTAGATGCTGTTTCTTGTTACTTCAATTAAACTTTGGGAAGATGGCATTCGTGTCTTGTTTATGCCACTTGGTTTGTAGATATACTTAACCACGCAAAAACTGGGATGATGATGTTCATTTGGGTGAGAGGTCATGGTCGAGGATCAGAATCATAGATTTCAAACAGTGAAATGAAAAAGAGCAATAGATTCCTATTGGCACCAAAAGGCCAGAAATACAATTTAAGTTGATTTTTGTTTGAAAGTAGAGTATTTACATGTAGGTAGTCTGTTAACAGTTGTCGTGAACTTGACCTCAGTAATCACAGTAGATTCCTGATAGACGCTCTTATATGTTAGAGGAGATGAAATTATAGTGATGTTTCACACACAAACAAATGAGGGATACTCTGTAAATGGTCCACATCACACATCTTGAAGTTTCTATGAAATGACTGTTTGCCAAAATTGCCACTATAACTCCCTCAGTGGGGCAATGTAAAGGGTTAGTTGTAGGGTCAATTTTTATAGCAGTTTTCTTTGGATGAAACCATTATGATATTAGCTCCAGGTGCCATTTATGTAATTGAGGTTTCTGTTTGTTCAAGTTGGGTTGTTTTTTTTTTCGGAGCTTTTCCTCAATTTCCATTAATTTGAGCATATAAAGTATACTTGTTAAAGGGATATTCCAGACGATTTTCATAATTTCACATCATGTAGTAAATAAATCGACCACTCCATGTATAGATTTGTGGAATTTACTGTGGTTCTTGAGCAGAGAAACAATACTTTGAAAAACCTTAAACAAATAACACTGAACAAGGATGATGACATAAGAGGTTCACATATTTCAGAAATGTAGCAGTGTAATTTCATTACAATACCGCTTGCTTGCAAGTTCACCTGTGTATAATCTATGCATGCCTTCTTCTTTTGTTGTGCTTCCTTGATCCCCAACTCATGCATTCTTATGGTGACTCTGCCATGTCATCATCCTTGTTCATTGCAATTGGTTCTAAATTTTGAAAATATTCTTATTCTTCATCCCAATTATCACAAATTCTGAAACTCTGTCCTCAGTAGAACTAATTTATAGTTGTTCAAATGTAAAAATCTGAAAATCATTCGGAGGTCTCCTTTAAGGTGGTTCAGTCGCTACCTTCTCAGTGGGGGCTGGCGTTCTCTGGTTGCACAGTAATTTCATGTGATCCACCCTCAATACTTCAAGTACCGTATGATATGTTTCTGAATGGGTGCGATGCACAGAGAGCGAATACATGATACAATGGTTGATTTGCTAGGTCATTTTCTCAGTGAAAGTTCGGAGATGCCCTTGCACAATGTCCTGTTCGAGAGTTGTGCTTGCATCATGTATGACTGGACGGGGTGTGCTATCTGGATTGTTATGGTTCCTACTCAGGAAATGGCCAAATGTGGTGTCTGTGTTTCCTACGTTTTATTGCTGTCTGGTTTTAAAAAAAAGGAGCAATAACCCCCCCCCCCCACACACACACACATATAAGGGCTTTTTACACTTGCAAATTTTTGCTTAGTCCTGTACCAACAGTGGGGCTAAGGGGGGGCCTTAGCCCCACCGTTGGTACCGGACTTTCCTTAGCCCACTTTCTGTTTACACTTGTTTTTGCCAAAGTGGGCTAGCCCCACCGATAATCCCGTGCTATCTGGCCCTGCAAAAGAGCAGGGTTAGCACCGCAATTGCAGTGCTAACCCCGCAATTGTGGTGCCAAGCAAGCGAGTGTAAACAGAACAAAGAAATAATCCGGGCTAAGCGACGGAGACGAAGTCCGACCCCCACTGACCTATCAGAAATGAGGTAATCAAGTGCTGCTGGTGCGTGCATGTATTTGTACAGTGTACAGCGTAATCATGAATATTCATGTGGTTTGGAAAGTACGGGACTAAAAAATACGAGTGTAAAAAGGTCAGTTTTCTCTTTAGCCCAGGACAAGAGCTTTACTGGATTTATTGGCGAGTGTAAAAAGCTGAAAAAATTGGTACGGGATTAACGATAGTCCTGGGTCATAGAAAGTACGGGTTAAGAAACACGAGTGTAAAAAGGGCTATATACACACACACACCATACCTCAAAGTACACACCTCTGTTCCTCCGATGACGTTGGCTTTTATCATTTCACACTTTTGATCTCAGAATTCCCCCAAACAGCTCATTGTCCTAACATATTCAATCAGCCAGACAAGTTTCTCAGTAGAGTCTTTTAATATATTGCCAGCAAATTCCAAATGCAGGGCAATGAATTTTAAGCCCTTCTGAGAACCATCTGTTTTAGCATGGGATCTTGCTTGGCAGTGGGTTAAGTTTTATACATGGGCAGGCTCCCTCCTCCCCCCCCCCCCCCCCCCCCCATCCCCATGGGTCAGAGGTTAAGAGTGAAGGGTCGGCAACACTCAACTACTGGAATGCAACTGTGAATGCAATGATTTGAGGAGCGATTTTCCACACAACTTCCAACAGGTGGGCCATGGATGAGTTATATGTAGAGGGGCAATGACTTTATGGAGATTTCTTCTTCCCCCCCCCCCTCCCCAGCACAGTGGAGGGCATGAGCCAAGGTTGAATTCCCAGCTGTTACTGTGATTGCAACAGCTCATGAAACATCTTACATGTTTTGACTGCATTGTTTGAGTAATTCCCCCCTGAGCCCCTCAGTTACACTTGTTTGCCAATTTCCAGATGCTAGTTTCTTTTGAAGTCAACCACTGTCATATCATTTTATGTCAGGTCCCCAGGATAGATTTAGCTCTGGATGATAAATAGCTTGGCACTGGCTGGAAACTTGGGTTGATACACCAAGGGATGATCGCACTTTGCAGTTTGTTGATCGTGACAAAAATTTTCCTCTGTACTCTGTACGAGTCTCATGTTTGTTTGTGGTGCTGGCTAAATCGTTGGGTGCTGTTCATTATTCCGAAGGTTCGCTATTCCGAAGGTTCATTATTCCAAAGGTTCATTAATCCGAAACACGCAAATTCCCTATACCTAGAGGTTCGTTAGTCCGAAAATGAAAAAGGGTTCGTTAATCCGAACATTTCTGGCATTATTCCGAAGGTTCGTTATTCCGGAGATTCGTTAATCCGAAAATGAAATTTGGAATAACGAACCTTCGGAATAACGAATCTTCGGACTTAAGAGCCTTCGGAATAACGAACCTTCGGAATAACGAGCTGTAACCAAATCGTTGGCTTTATCTTTGAAGGACATACTGTAAAACAAGGAATGTTCACATGCATTTTAATTTCGCGAATTTCGCGAGCGCCAAGATTCGCGAAATTGAAATGCACGCGAAAGTTCTTATCTACTCTGTATGCATTGAATGCCAGTCGATTCGAGAAAATTTCATGCTGCAAAAAAGTCTGTCGGCCCCAATTCGTGAAAATTTCATGCCATGAATATATCATGTTTTACAGTATGTAATATCATGAATTGAGTCTGAGTGACCTTGATGATGAAATAGATTGCAACGCCTGGCAATGATCAGGAAATGGTGTGTATGCCACCAATCAAATATGGACCATGGCCCCTCCCAGGCCTGCCAGCCACAAAATGCCATTGACATTGTATATAAACTGGTTGCCAATGGTAATGATGGGGCTAATTTGACTGTATGTCTGAAATATCTTGGATATTAGGAGGCTGTACATGCATGCAACTCCAATGACACAAGTACTGAAATGATGCTATTATTCAGAGCACTTGAAAATCCAAACTTCACTGCAGATGATGAGCGCATCATAACCACCATGATAGCCAAATTAAAGGTCCAGTTTACCTTTGGGAGCAGTGATTTAAGAAAAAGAAAATTAAAGATATCACATTTAATGCATATGTTTAGGTCTGTTGTATCACAAAACATCCTTCCACATAAAATTTTTGCAATAAAGCCTAAAATATAAGTAGATATCAGTATTTTTCCCATAAACCATAACTGTAGACGGTTTAGTCTGGACTCATTTTTATTATAACTATTGTTCACATTTTGTGTATTTCACAATACTAAACATCAATAATACGGATTCAGATTTTACAGTGGTTGTGTCTAACACTAACTCACATTTTAGAACTATTTTAAAGCACTATTGCTGGGTTTTAGTTTCATCTGCAAATGGTAAATTATGCATTTAATGTCACTGGGTTTAGAGGGAAAATAAAGATGTAGTGGCACTAATTTGGTAAAAAGAAAACCAGCAACATTATGACAATACAGTGTTGTACAGTGTAAGCGTAGTAGGACATAAAGTGTAGCGCCTTTCTAAACTATTAGACATGACACTATGGTCTCTTTCTTCTTTCTGCTCAGGTAGGAGAGTGAAGTAGTATCAAGTATGGCAATTCAAATACCAAACTCTTTGGGAGCAGTCTTCAAACATGGTGTGTGAAGATGTGCTGCTAAGCAACCCAGTGAAATTATACCGTATGTATAATTTGCGATTTCGTTCCTTTTTTCAGTGATGCGTGATGTGAAGGAGAGGGGTAGGGACCTGGACAAGGTGCTCATGCAATACGTCAAGTTCGTCAAGCCCGCCTTCGAGGAATTCTGTCTTCCAACAAAAAAGTATGCCGACGTCATCATTCCGCGAGGTGCCGAGAACTCTGGTGAGTGAGGCAGTGAATTAATCTTGAGAAACTGATGTTCATCAAACAAAGTGTGAAAGCAGTAGAGTCAAATGCATTCTTTATGTGTGTGTGTGTGTGATCTGTAACAAGTGAGGTCATAGTGGGTATGAAGATAGCTCTTCTGTGTTTCCTACAGGCTGCACTATATCTTAAGACAACTTGCTAGTATTTCATGTTTGTAAAAAAGCATCAAGGGATTTTGAGGACGAACACCGTACTAGGGCTTTCCATAACTCAGTCGGTAAGAGCTGCAGTCTGGTAATCCAGAGGTCTTGGGTTTGAATCCTGATGGAATCCCATTTTCTTGACTCATTTTTTTCATTTTTCATTCATAATTAATTGTTATAAGACTCGGGTCCGTTTTGAACTGTCAGTGATTGTATCTGTTGTAGGCAAATAACCTGGTAAGATATTATGTTTTCGTATCATACCAGGAAGAATTTTGAAACAGAAGAGATGATGGAAAGGAAATTTTTGTTTGCTTTGCTAACTTTTTATTCTTCATTTTGAAAGAGTGATGACAATTTTTCAAGGGTTTTTGCGTTGTCTAAAATGCTGCATGAGCGCATGAAACTGCAAAAAGGGCATGTTTGCTCGTCATGACAAGTGTCATAAATGGGCTTGCGTCTCATAAATACTCACTTTTTTGCTTTCGCCTCCACCCCCCCCCCCCCCACTCCCTGCTACAGTCGCCATCAACCTCATTGTCCACCACATACGAGACATTCTCAACGACGGCATCAAGACGGAGTACCACAACGGTATCGCCAAGGCCAAACTCCAGGATGGCCTCTCCTCGTCGCTGAACGACTCCGTGCTCATGGCGGGTGGACCGACAGGCAGGAAGATATCAGAGTCGGGCGGAAGAGGACGCCCTCACTAGCCCCGGTGGTTTCTTTTTGTTTGTTTGTTTGTTTGTTTGTTTTATTTTGTTTTGTAAGATATTTAATTTCTTTTATTTTCTCTCGCTTTTGTCTTTGTTCTTTACCATTGCTGTCGCAAAATGTTTGTTTTGTAAGTGTGGATTGAGATGAGATGAATAGGATTTTATGACACACGGGACATTTTGTATTGTATTGTATCGTATTGTATTGTCCACCCGAATTCAGGCTATGACTCAAGAAGTGTATGACATAGAGATAGATATATGTGTATTTGTGTATATGTGTGTATGCATGTGTGTGTGTCAATGTGTATGTGTGTGTGCACACCATGGGGTTCTTGTGAGACAAAATGTGGAAATAGTGTGGATATTTTTTTAATGCTAGAATTGTCATAATTCTAATTTGTAAGCACGGCAAAGAATAAAAAGTGACCGATTCTTTAAAAAATTTTTTTTTTTTTAAGTCGCTTTGTCATGGCGCTGATTAGCCTTTTGTCAAGGCCCTCTCGCTGCAACGGGCAAAAGAAGCGAGCCCAGCCGAGCGCGACAGCACGAGGGCCTTTTGAGATCTGCTTCATCCATTATTATTCGTGACACATGAACCCTACTGAATATTCATATTAACAGGGTTCCGATCAACCAATGGAATGGCATGCTCCCTGCATCCTCTGTCCCGACCTGTTCGCATGCATCAATGACCACCAGTGGAGGTCTGTGCCGTGCATTCCCGTATGCAAATCAGGCTCAGGCATACAGACACGCTGATCGGTCGACTTTTGCTCCCAAAATCGAGGAGCAAAAGTCGGCAATTCAAAGGGCTAACAAAAAAAGATGTGAAGCAGATCTCAAAAAGCCCTCATGCTGTCGCGCTTGGCTGGGCTCTCTTCACCATACAGCGAGAGGGCCTTGACAAAAGGCTAGGCGCTGAGTTGTTTAAGAGAAGATGATATACCACCCTCCATTGATTGCCATGGAGGATATCACGGCAGCCTAGGGAATTAATTTAATGCGAAAAGTTGCTTAGCATCATTACACCATGAATGGGCTTCTTCATGGCTGGCTTAAGTACGGATGTTTTGTATGTTCCCCCTCAAAGAATGTGTGTGTATTGTACTCTCAAAGTTTGACTAAAAAATGTTTTTATTTCTGCACCCTTTTTTCGTCACAAGTACTGAGAGTGATCTCCAATTTCAGACTTTGCTTGGAGGTGTGATACTCATGTTGGAGCTTGCAGAATGAAATTTGGTTTTTCGTTCAGCTGACCTTTGCACTTTGGATAAGTACGCGCCTACTCAAAAGGGAGAGGCTGGCAAAGTCTGTCTTCATTCTTTTATCACAAACTTGTTTGATCAGTTGAAGTTTTCCGTGATGGCCAATCTTGTGTGTAAATTTGTGTAAATATTGTATTAAGATGAGTTAGAGTGTATGTCAAAGATATTGGTGAAAAAAAAAAAAAAAAAACATCACGGCAAAGTTTGCTCACATCTCACTGAAGAATTTTCCTGATTGAGAAGTTGACCGGCTAGTCCGTAGGCCATCCACAGACTCAGGGAAAGACACCGTTGCTATATGACCGTCACTGCTGAGATGCGTTGCCATTGCTCCGTTGCTTGTTGTGATGATTATCGATTGCTAAATAATTTCTGGAGATTTTCTGTGAATTACCAGCAAATCTCTTCTGATTATCTCATCCATCCAAATGTCCACTGTGGGCACACTTGGTGGGTGGGGGGGGGGGGTGGTTGGGGCTCCCTTAACAATTCGACCGGTCACGTGCCAAGAACAACGGATGTGCAAACAAGAATAACTTACTTGATGGTGTAATCACATTCACATGGCAATCAGGCTTTGTGCTAGTTTCAAAGTGATGTGCAAGTTTAAACAGGGTAGGTACAGTTAGGAATTGTGTATGCATGGTACGTATGAGTTGTCCGTAACCATGGGGCCTAAGCCAAATGGGGTCCAGGCAGAATACAGAAATACACTCTGTATGCACAAATCCTGCTTAATCAAAATGAAGTGAACTTATGTGTCATTTGCTCTATAAAACGGCCCCAAAGAACATACTGTTTAAAGTGAGATATTTTCATTGCACGAATTTTCGCGAATTGGAGCTGACAACCATTTTCACGGCATTAGATTTTTACAGATTGCTGATGGCATTCAATGCATATATTGTAGACAAGAACTTTCCCATGCATTTTAATTTTGCAAATCTTGGCTCTTGCAAAATCAAAATGAATGCTAAAACATTTGGTTTTACAGTAAATAAGGTTACACTTTGTCTGTTGTCAGGCGTGCACTATTAAAAACATAGAACTTTGACTGAAGGTTCTTTTTATGTTTGTTTTTTTAAGTCAGCTTTGGAAATATCCTTTAGATTGACATGTGTCTACTTTGCAAACCTTTCGAAAGTAGAAAGTGAGAATTTGAATGATTTTTTGGTGCTATTGCTGCCTGAATCTTCCAGTGATTTACTCAATGTCTCGTCAGGCGGAGGTTGAAATGTTAAAATTCGGTATGGGTTGCCACGGTGCACACCACAGACATTGTATATACAAACAGGGTATCCTCGATTTCGATTTTTGATGGGGCGAATGTCAGATCGATGTTCCTGACAAATGATTTGAAGGTAATTGACCAATCAGAGTGCAGGGATTCTTCTGCCACTTTTGTTATGTAAAATGTATGAATGTAGCATCCAGTTAGGGATGAGTGAACATGAAATAGCATGTTATTGGTTATCTTAACCCTAACTAGGCCGGGCTATTTAGGCAGATCATAGAGCCAGGGGGGGGGGGGCCTCCCCCCCTCCAGATCTCGGCCGTCGACCGCGTGATCGCGACGAAAATTGGCACACACATTGCCTATGATGTAATCTAAAGTACCATGAAGTTAAATTTTAAAGAAATTATCATTTATGTTAAATTATGCTAATTTATTCATAATGATGCATGAAATCAGACAATTTGGTATAAATCACTAAATAAAGCTCAAAATGGACACATTTTTTGTGTAAATGTTCTTTTTAGTGTCCTGAGCAAATATAAGTGAAAGAAATTGTGCCATCAGAAAAAATTTATTTTATTGTTTTTTTGAATTTCTTATTTATTTCTCTGCTTTTTGGACTTTATATTTTTCATTGTTTTTTCGATGAGACTTGTCCGCGACATTGTTCCGATCAAGAAAATATGTTATTAATTGATTTTAATCAATAAAACCCCTAAATAATCATACTTTTATAAAATTTGCCTGTAAGCACAGTTTGCATTGAAATTGTACATGAATTCACGTTTTTGAGCAATTTTTTGTCTGACATGCACGTACATATTTATGCGCAACTTCGGAACCGCGTGCCCGGACATCGCAAATTTTGTGTCAAAAGATGCGGGAGACTCAAAAGAAAAAAGTCATGAAATGTCGCGGCGATAGCTTTTCGCGTTAGCGATACATCGCGCGGAATGTCAAAGGGGGGGGGGCCTCCGAGGCCCCCCCCCCCCCCCCCCGGCCTAGTTAGGGTTAAGAATGAAAGAAGTATTATGTATCATGTTTTCCCGTTTTGATCGAGATTAGCGTGTAGCACGTTAATTTAAAAGAAGCCTCTGTCGACTGTAATGTGGGATCGTCCCTCTTCTTTGAGGCCTTAAGGAGAACTTAGAGCCGCCTTATGATTTTTGCAGATACAGTAGGAGTGAGTGCTTTTTTAATTGCGGTTTAAAGAAAATTTCCTCCAGTATGTACAACCGAATACTGCAGTGTGTATTTATTTCCATATGCTGGTCAGCAGACACATTTTGATGTAAGTGGGAAAAAAAATCATTTGTATTTTTGTGGGAACTGTATTTTCATGGATGCCATGATTTTGTCGTTTTTTCTAACTCATTGACTTGCGATTTCCATACTCATCACAGGCCGCAATTCGCTTTCATGATTCTGACGAAGTGAGGGTTGAATTAAGTAGCTTTGTGTGCTTGGAGTGGCAATTGGTACAGAAATACCCCAGAGCACCACACACACTGTCCAAAGACTTTGGCATGAAAAGGGTTCAATGAAAGTACGAATCTGTTTTCTGTACATGTATTTTGCTATGCCCGCAGAAGATGTTGGTTAAGGGTAAATGACACTAAGTAGAGAAAGCTACTTAAACATAATTTACTCATGCTGATGTACAATGTCTGGGCTTAGAAGCAGAAAGCGCAGCAGTCAAACACTTTTCGTTTTACAATCAAATTACAATACTCCAACGCACAATCCTGATTTTTAAGTCAATTTGTAGCCACTTTTGAGTAGCTCCTTGTGTTTAATAGTGAGTAGTTTTTGTCTTGTCGGCATTCAGGAATTTGCTGCGTCTCGGGTCCCCCAGTTTTGTGTGTGTGTGTGTGTGTGTGTGTGCTGATTTTATCGCATCGAAGCAGGTGTTGAAAAGTGGTGATCTTACTCGAACCAGGCTTGTGGTTCACAGCGAGTCCCAAGACGAGTTGTATTTAAATTAACATACAGTCAGAACAATCAGGAATGTGCCAATATTTTCTTTCCCTTCTCATAGTACTGTGATATGAAAGAGGAAATAGTCAATTTCCCAGTGATTTAGAAATTTTTGTGGTATAGTGCAGCTTTTTTCTTTTCTGATGTGACAAGATCAAGTATCAAAAACATTCAATGTTCCTTTTGTTTAAATAGTGTGAAGGAAAACAGACTATTTGTTACGTGTACAGAGTAACAAACATTTCAGACCAAAAAGCGGTCAGGAGCTGCCAATGATGTATTTTTTTTCCAGGCACTGTATTACTGAAAGACTGATTATTTTCCACTGATTCATTTACTTGTTTTGGTATGCAGAAAAAGGGTTGCTGTATACATGGACAAGAAATGTACTCCAAGGATTCCATGCATGTGTGCACAAAATGTATCTTGGTAATTGGTAAACTCCCCCATTTTGCAGGGTTATTTTCTAGAATAAGCCATTATTTTCTTTCAGTGTGGATTACAAATGTCATTATTTTCTTTTCCAGTGTGGACACTAAAAGTGCCATCATTACTTTTCCAGTGTGAACACAAAAGTGTCATCATTTGTATTTAGGTATAAACACCAAGTGTTGTTTATCAGTGTGAACACAATATGACATCATTTGTTTTTCAGTGTGATTGCCAAGTGTCTTTTGACACAAAACATAATTTTCATGTAGGATAAGCACTCCTCTTTTCTTATGGTGACTTTTATTTTTTGAATATAAGACGTAGTTTCCATATGACTTCATAACCTGTTGATTTTTGCTCCAAAATGGAGACATACAGTACATGTAAGAAATGTGTAAAATAACACTATGATAACACAATTTCTGTTGGATAATGGAAATGTGTAAAATAACATTATGATAACACAATTTCTGTTGGATGACAACAAAAATGTGAAATATTACCCCCCAAAAGTATGCTAAAGTATCGTTATCTTGGAGCATATCTGATTGTGGTGGCTGTATGGTGTTTTATAATCAATTACATCAGTTGCATATTTCAAGCCATAGCAGTATCCATTGTGTGAGAGTGAATCACATGCACAACATATTAACTGCATGCTATTCAGTATTACTGCCAGGGCATGTTCCAGTCGCATTAGGAATGATAGTCTTGTACTACGATTGAGATTATTTGACACAAGTTTGATCTCAAAATATTCAAAAACAACTCATTATCCTAGCAAACTGTGTCAGCCAGACAAGTTTCTTGTTAAAACTTGTCAATATATTGCAAATCCAAAAGATTAAATTGAATTAAATTAAAAAAAAAAAAAGGGGGGGTGAATACTGGGGTAATGGGGAGGCGGAGAGAAAAAAGAACTGTGTGATTGTATTTGCTGTCTTAATATGATTTTTTTTTCCGTTTCTAATGACTTTTGTTGAAAATTACCCCAGGTCCCTATTCTTTCACATTTATAACATTTTATAGGACACTTGCATCATCTTTGCATTTGAGTTGTCTTTTCTATTGGGTATGTTTAACATGAAAGTTTAGTCACATGACATGTTGACAGTGCTGATACATGTAGTTGCGCAATACATGGCTGATTGATATTCCCATATTATACCTACTGTCATGGGAAACCCCCATCTTGTACTGCAGCGGCCATGTGCCACAAAAGTTTGATTCTACCATTGGTTGTAGGGAGAAATGTGCATATGTGTGTGTGCTCGTGTGTATTGCGTGTTTGAAGGGTAACCTATCTCCTCATATATATTCCTTGTTTACTTGTAAAATTTCATTCCTTTCACACAGATTTCTCCTTCAAACTCATTGCCTGTGTGTGTGTGTGTGTGTGTGTGTGTGTGTGTATTGATGGTGTGTTCGAAAAAAAAAAAAAAATGTTCTCATCAAAACTGATTCGTGTGTGCACGCAAGGTTGAACGTCAGAATGTACCTCTTGATATTTATTGCTACACCACCCCACACCGTACTTGGATTCATTTGCATGTAGCAATGAATATTCATCTGCCTTATTATGAAGATTGAATTTATTTGCATTCATTAAGGGGAGGAGCCAGTCCAATGCCACGCCAGTATTTAGAATTTATTGCTGGTTGCATCCATTTTCCTTCTCTTTTGTTTTGTTTTGTTGGTTTTTTTTTTGGGGGGGGGGGGGGGGAAGCAAAAGGAAAAGGGATGGAATGATGGACCCATGTTCGTTATGATGCGAGTCATGTAGAAAAATTGTATACAGTTTACAGAAGAAATTACAGGAGAGAATGGTTTTTGCAACAGGGTCGTGATGCAAGTCAAATATGAAATGCTGAAGCAACTCGAGGAGGCTGCAGCTAACTACGAACCACTTCCTCTTGTGCTTGTGTGGGATCCAGCTTTTTGCCTTTGATGCTTCCCCTAGTTTTCATCTCAAGTTTTGCCAGAGAGAGGGGGGGGGGGGGGGGAGGGAGGGAGGGAGAGAGAGAGATTAAGAGAGAGATGAATTAATTGCAGGAATATCAAGGAACACAAAGAACTCTTCATTACAGACATTGAGACTGCGAATGTCTCTTTTCTATCTGGTGAACAGGAGAATATAATCATGGAGCAGATAAAATCCAGCACACCTTGAAAAAAAAAAATGAACATTCTCATTTTGAAGCAGAGCATTAGAGAAGTTTACTTGTGTAAATATTTGTAGATCTTAGGAGCAGAATAGTTGTGTTTATGACAAAGAAAATGTAGGAAATGATATTTTGCTTTATATACATAATTTGTATTTGTGCTCCCTATCTGCATGACGCTGACAGTTGTTGATTTGTGACGATTTTGTGAGTGTAATCATCAGGGTAAGAATTTCAGGTTTTACAGTCACATTTTTATTTCCACAAGAAATGCGAATCAGCATGAAGAACAGAACTGAATTGTAAATGAGCAGTATTATAAATGTGAATGTCATTAAGTATTACAATTGGATCGTAGAGACTTAACTTCCAGACGTCTTGCAAGATTTTTGTCCAAGTTACAGTTGGGGTTGCTTCTATCTTTACAGTGGATTTCAGGGAATCTTTGCAGAGTATTTTGGGTATCTTTGAACCATTTGTTAAAAGTGTGCAGCACATGCAGAAGTTTCTGATAATTGTGCAAGTATGCTTGTACGACAGTAACAAGGACCTGGAATACTTCTTGTAGAACCTACATTGTGCCAATTTGTGGAAGTTGTAAAGGGATACATGTAGGCTAGGACAAAGTATGATCACAACAAGCTAATCGCCATCATTATTAGGAACCTGATCACACCGACATGAATTTCAGGGATACTGGACCAGACGAACATGCAGTTTGCTATTATGACTGTACATGCTGTTGACATCCTGTTACAGAAGCATAACCATGGTTACCACATCGGCCTTTAAAGTTTGTTTTTTTGAGAGAGGCTTGTGTAAGATATGATGGATGTACTGACCACTTCTTATGTTTTTTTAAGGTCAGTGCTCTGTGTAGAAAATTGATTTTTTACATGATAATTATTTCTTTTATTGTCTGAAATATGTTCATGCTATTGCTTCGAGGATATGGGGCATTTTGAATATAATGCATGTATTCGTTAGGTAGATTCAATGTAATTGAACTTTCCTTGCATGTGTATGAACCGTGTTTGTGCTAATAGATGTGTAGTGGAACTTGAATATGATTAAAGTATTAGTTGTATCGATAGCTTAAACGTCCATGTGAAGGACACAAGTTTTAATTTTGCAAGTTATGTAAAAATTGAATCCACCACTATGTGCAGCTTACTTTGTGTGTTCTGCTGTACCGTACAGTTGACACACTGGTACCACACAGCTGTATGCAACAGACAATGAATCTAGAGCGAGACATGTTGCAAATATTTCTCTATTCAGTCAGAATTTGTTGCGGCAGACTACTACAAACAGGTGTTAACTCGCATCGTGATTTTGCATTCTTTTGTTTGCGTATTTTGCTTTCCTCAGAATTACCGAGTGCAGACATTTTCTGCGAGTCAGAATGTGTACTTCACGTCAGGCATTCTTGCATTGTGTTGATTCCACTTTTATGCTATTCTCTCGTTTCTCCATACTGTAAAGACAATGACTTGTATTTGCTGAATACTATTCAAGCTATCATGTTTCTATTAATACAAAAAAAAAAAATGATATGGAAAAAAAAAAAAGACACTCACAACTTGGATACATGTACAAGGAGCCTTCGTTCATAATGTTATCTTGTAATAAATGCCCCAGAGAGGCACAAAATGAAGCTGTTGCGTGTAGATGTGATTCTTTGATTAAAGGACAGAGTAAAAATATGAGATGAAAGTCAGTGGCTGAATTATGTGTAGAATAAGCCAGTTTGTAGTTTCCCTCTACACATGGGCAGAAATACATAATTTGGACTAACAGGCGTATTGGTTCTTTAAGGAAACCAAAACCCTCAAAACCCAAAATGAAATGTGGATTGAGTGAAAGCAGCAACATTAGTAGAACACACCAGTTAAAGTTTGAGGAAAATCGGACAATCGATGCAAAAGTTATTAATTTTTAAAGTTTTGGTGTTGGAACCGCTGGATGAGGAGACTACTAGAGGTTATGATATCATGTGAACAACAATATGAAGAAAATATATAAAAAAAATTAATTTTTCATGAAAATTACACATTCCATCAGCTTGATACAGACATATACATGTATATTAAGGGCAGCAATTATTCCCCTTGCTTTCTGAAAGCGGTTAGTCAAGTACTCTTTCAATATGCTGGAAAAGTGATTTAAAAAAAAATAATAAATTCCCTTTATTTTCTTTACATTGTTGTCCACACATATTGTTGTTGTTTTGGTTTTAATGGCGTGTATCACACATACAGTATGTCATAACCTCTAGTAGTCTCCTCATCCAGCAGTTCCAATGCAGTTTTAATGGCGTGTATCACACGTGTCATACTGTAAGAGTGGAAATTTTCGCGCATTTCGCGCAACCAGTAGCTAGCGCAAAAATAAAAACAAGCGAATATTTTTGCGTGCCATATGTTCCAGTAGCTGATGTCTTGATTCCGCGGAATTAAAAACACGCGAAACTCTTCTTACCTGTCGTGCGAAAATATCCACTTTTACAGTAACCTCAAGTAGTCTCCTCATCCAGCAGTTCCAACACCAAAACTTTAAAAATTCATAACTTTTGCATCGATTGTCTGATTTTCTTCAAACTTTCACTGTTGTGTTCTACTAATGTTGCTGCTTTCACTCAATTCACACTTCTCTTTGGGTTTTGGTTTTCTTTAAATTCAGTAAGATAAGCATCTATGATGTGATTATTCATGATAAATGGTGCTTGCCAGCACATCCACCTGACAGCAACAAAAAAAGAGTGTTCCATTAATTGGCAATATTAACAAAAACAAGTTTGTAAATGCATTCATGCAAAACAATAAAAAGGCTGCTTCCCCATATTGTGTTCAGTGATGGGCCATTCTGGTCATGTCTATATTTACACAAGTTCATTCTTTGAACATGAATTCCACAAATTCTATGTTGGGCAAGCTTCTGCATTATGCTGCTTAGAAAACGAGTGAAGTGTCTAGTCAGCTGAGAAAAAAGAAAGGTCATCTGTTCAAAACATGCACTAATGAGCCGATTTTGAACTGACTAATGAAATATATGGATTCCCTTGTACACTGTATTTCCAGTGCTTTCCTGCACGAACACGGAATAGTGTGATTATAGGTAGAGCTGAATACTGTAGTACGTTATCTAAATCACAAACATGGAAATGGGTATGTAGGACTGAAACTACTAGACTTTGAATATGTCCTATTCTTCTACAATCTATATTTGCACCAAGGAGGTGCAAACTTCCTGTTTACGCACACACACATACACACACACACACACACACAATAAATATATGCTTGTCTTATCAAGTTTTCAATAAATTCTTAGGTTTGTAGTCTACAAGTTGTGGCTTTCTGTTTCATATCACTGCAGCCACATGAAGTTAGCAGTGTATGTTGAATGACTATTGAATGTAAAGAAGAATATGAAAAATAATGACTCGGAATGGGAATAGAGTTGCTTTATAGTTGTGGCTTTCTGTTTCATATCACCGCAGCCACATGAATTTTGACGTGTATGTTAAATGACTATCTATTGAATGTAAAGAAGAATATGAAAAATAATGACTCTGAATAGGAATAGAGTTGCTTTATACAAATGTTTTTTATTGTACATTTATATATACATACATTGACATGCAAGGAAGTAAGGAAAAGAGTTCCAGAATGCAGTACCTAACATGTTGTCTCTAAAATCAAACTTCACAAAATGACTGAATGAAAGGTAGGAGTACTGTACGAGCTGAAATTTTTGCGTACAGATATTTTCGCGAATTGCTACTAGGAGGACATTTTCATGTGCTGTTAATTTCGCAGTTGCGAGGTCTAACTGTACTTATCTATTCGCACGTTGTTATTTTCGCTTGTTGTTATTTTCTTGGTTCAAAGGCGATTCGCGAAATTCGCGAAAATAAAACCACTGCGAAAATTTCAGCTCGTACAGTACTCTGCAATAAATCACACTTACACGTGACAATGGCTTCTTTGATTTCCCAATACTGTGCCCAATTGTCAAGAGAACCCACTAAAAGAAGTTGACCCTGAAGTGAATTAAGGGCAGACTTGATTATCCTACTGATAGGCAGACATTCTTCCTCATTTTCTTCAACTAAAAGTCTAGTCCACCTTTCATGGAGCTTGATTCATAGATTTGCAATGCTGTGTGACTTTTGCAGTAAAATTGCAGGCTGATGCGGTAGATTCAGGTGTGAGTATCTGCGTTGTTGCCACTGCAGTAGTAACAGCAATCGTAACGATGCACAACAACTGAAAATCTCAAAAGCATCTCAATTGAATGAAGCTGTTGTGACTCCTTGGATGGGACTGCAGACTCGGTAATCTATCCTCATCGCCTGCCCTTCAGATAGTACTGGGCGTTATAGATCCTGTGGCAAATTGCAAATATCGGTCAACAACTTAGTTTTATTTGCTCCTATGGGTCTGGGGCGATTACCCCCCTGGACAATTACCCCAACCCTTCCCCTGACCCTAACCCTAATCCTAATCCTGAACCTAATCCTAACCTTAAACCAAACTCTAACCCTGAGGTAATTGCTCTGATACGGCTCCTATATTTGCCAGGTCAATTAGATTCAAACTCAACAGTGTATGAACCCATGCATAATGATATGGCACACACACATCTCCACACTGGCACTGACTATATTTGTGTTCTGCTACACAAGTGCATTTGGAATACACACATTGTGCTTGCATTCAGGGAACAAACATCAAGAAACAAACACAGCTGAACTCACAGTTCCACTCGAGGCACTACATACATGTATCTGAACTGGGCGTGCCATGGCTTAAAGGTAAAAAACAGTTTCTTTACGCCTGCAAAAACTGTAAATATTTGCTCTATAATGGACACATATGCATAAGAAATTTGTGAAATAATGCTGTGATAACATGATTTCAGTTGGGTGACGATGAAAAAGTACGCAATTGTGATGTCGTTTTGAGCGTGACTACGGTAAGCCATAGTCATATGCATATCTCTGAGCGGTTGTTAGTACCGGTCATTAGTAGGCAGTCGATGGTAAAAACTAATGCCCACTGGGCATGTTAGGCAAAATTAAAGACCTGTCACATGATTGCTCTCAACCAATCATTTGATTAGGATCCATATAAACAGTTTATAAAGCAAAATGATCTCATCCTCGACAGGTTGAATGAGTGAATATCCTTCCATAATGGGACTCCCATAATGCCTTGCGAATGAGGACAACCACATACATTGTACCAACGTCCTTGCCTGTGATTTGCTTGCACTGATGCGCTTCCTGTTCTGCACAGAGTTGCTTGAATATCTGGATCTAGCAAAGAGTCCAAATCCTGATGATGTCATACTCCAGCAGTCGATTGTTTGTGTGAACAAAAATAGAAGAAGAAGAAAACAGGCACAAGATAACAGCCTCCAAGTCTTCCTGTACAAACTTTAGCAACAGGTCACTCAGTGAGCAGGGTGGGGTATCGGTCACCTCCTGCTGCCCAGAACGATGCCGGGGGCGGAGAACGACCTGTTGGAGGCGTGGTGCTCCTTCAGGTAGTCGCCGCCCTTCTCCTCGTACTCCGCCCGCGAGATGAACAGCGACTGGTTAGCCGGGTCGGTCGCCCATTTTGCCGCCCCAAGCCAGGCATCAAGGGATGGATTTCCTGATTAGATGTTGCACAAGATAATAATAATAAGATGATGCAGTTACTGTTGTCAAATGTCTCTGGCACAAATCTAGTCATCTTGGTCATTGCACCTCAGAGAAATTGCATCCCTTTATCATTCCAAAAAATGATTTCACAAAACCAACGGACAGAACACAGCTTGAATGAAGTTGAACTACTCACAATAAAACAACTTTGCCTTGGCCCTCCCCCCCCCCCCAAAAAAAAAAAAAACAGACACGTAAACCAACAACCTGTCATAACATTTTACAGAAAAAAATAATGAGTAAAATACAATAATTTGGCATAATGTCTCTAGATCACAACCTCCCTCCGTAGCATTTTAAACCCTGTGAATGGATCGATTTGTATGTTTCCTCTCACATCAGACATTATCTCTAAAATACCACATGATTTTCCATGAAATAGAGTCGATAGAAGTGTTTAATTCTTGGTATTGCCAATGCGCAAAAACACTTCTGCGCACGCTGCAGAGCCCTGTCACAGATACACTGTGGGATTCCTTGGGAGCATTGTCACTTCTGGTTGGTTTGCGCTTGTCTCAGTTCCCATGCATTTCAACACAATTTTTGTCTGCTTTTCTTTCATTGCTGCTTTGTTCTTTGGTTAGAATGAAGCTTAAAAAAAAAAAGAGTTTAAAACTTCTAAATTTTACTGATTTACGGTCACTAGAGACATGGTTCACTACTGCAAGGCTTCAGTGTGCTGGTCACATGATGGAAAGCGAAGAAATCTTCAACAAAAAATACCTCTGGATAAATACCGAATGTGACCCGAGTGCACATGCCGCCAAAACCAATTGCAAGTTTGTCACTTGAGCTATTTAATAATGCATCTAAAGCGATGCCCACCTCACAGCACCCAGGTATTGGTGATGCCGAGAATTATGTGTCAACTGCATGAAGTGGAGATTGGAACTAACTGAGGAAAAAAAAAAGAAGGTTATTCGTACAAATGTGTTCATGAACTCTGACTGGCTTATATATATTGCACAATGAACTGATAAAGTTTCTCAGTGCTACAGACAGCACATCTACTGGTGTGCATGCTCCCCAGCCCTCTTTATTTCATTTTCATTCCGACCCTCATTTAATTCTTAAAAAGCACAGAGGTAATCAGTTGATCACAATCACAATACTGCAAAACTTGACATGATAAAACTCCAACTTGCCGCAAATGTGACAAGTAAGCTGAAGGGATATGAAGACGAAAGACAATGACAGGAGGAGGCAACGAGGTGGACGGTGAATTTTAGACGCACCTGCTCGTCGGACCTTGAAAGAGGACTGGAAAGGCCTCATGGCACGAAGCTCTGTCTCTATTCTCTCCACCATGTTGGGAAAGTTCAGGTTGCCCCCGGTGAGAAACACATTCTGCATCACAAACAGAAAATGTGCAGTTTTACTTAATTCCATTTCATTTATCAGTTACTCAACTACATGTATTTCATCAGCAAAATTTAACAAAGGAACTACGTATTACAAAACATATGATACCGAGGAGGGTACACTTTGAATTTGTGAAACAAATTAGTATGATATAATATGGGCTTGTCATATACTTATGCTGAGGAATACAATTGTCTTGTCTATATCAGAACGTTTGATGAGGTCACAGGGGTTAACAGAAAAACAAAACAAAACAAAACAAAAACCCAAGCTTGAATGCATGTGCAAGAGGGGCTGGGGACAGTACGGGGGGTGAAGTTGGATCAAGGGGGACAGTACGGGGGGTGTAGTTGGATCAAAATTTGCGAAATCAAACTGCATGCGAACGTTCCTCGTTTTACAGTACTTGGATTCTATTTTTACGCACAATGCAACTTTTGACCCAGCCTGCTCATGCATCATCGATTCATGCCATTACCTGAACCAGTTTGTTCTGGACTTCCGGTTCGTACAGCCTCAGGACATGCTCCATGGTCTCCCCGAGTCCACCCTGCTCCAGCCCCATGATGCTCGGCTGGAACAGGATCTCTGGCCCCCGGATCCTCTCCACGCCCAGCACCACTTGGTAGTACTCTGCCAGGTCAAAGGTCATGCGCTGGCCAACCGGCGACCGATTCTCTCTGCAGTGTTGGAAGAGATGGGGGAGGGGGTAATTGTCACTGGATACTTATAGACTTCAGGCAGAACTGATTCCATGGCATTTTAATATCTAGGAACGAATGGACCACATACAATCCAAGGTTTGGATGCTCATATGGTGTGTTATGGCATATCTACCTCAATAGGTAGAAGTTTCATCTTCACTGCTGTTTTCATGAACTCCAAAAGCTAAGACAGATATAGGTAAGTGGAAACTGAGCATCCATTCAATAGCCCAACTCTTTCACATCTGAACAGTGATTTCAATCTTTTTAATTATGCTTTTAATTATACTTAATTATGAACATATTTCGTCCTGAAGTGATTTGACAAAATGTTACTTTTTCACGCATGTTATATTAATCCTTCTTAAAAGCCACTGCAAACAGTACAGGGAAACAATAGCAATACGCTTCTGGTTTGTTTCCCTGCACTACACAAAGACTATACATGTAAAAGTATATATCACATCAAGTGAAAAAGAACTAACTTAATACAGCAATGCATTCTTTGAATACATAATATAGAGTAGCAATACAAATGGCTTATTGCTCCATCAGCTATCACAAATGGCCAATGATTATGCCTACATCAAAGATAATGTCTTATGTCTATGTCAAATTTGATACACCAAATCGGGTCATGAGTAAAACATACTTATTCACTTCCTGGTCGAAGACAGATAAGATTTTGTCCAGTTCCGACAGATTTTCCTGCTCGGCCTCAAAACTGAATCCCTCTGCGTCATCCTCCTGTCAGGAAGATGTAAGTAAAACACACATCAAACTCTCCTGTCAAAAAGTCTTTTTATTCATTTACAGAAATCTGTTATCTCGATTCCATCATCCATGACATAGATCACAAACTTGAACACTATGTATATATGCTATATTTTGCTACATTCTATAAAAGCATAATATTCAACAGTCTAGTCTCTGACCCCAGGGATTTATCTTCAAAGAGTTAAAATAAAATGACAAGTGAAGGTTTCCACAGAATCAAAGCATGGATACAAATGCAACAACACTGAAATCACCAGTCTGCAGAACCCAAACAAAAATTTGAGTAAAATTGCATAGTCTTCTGTTGTCTTTCTTTGTTTTTTTGTTACTAGAAAAAACATCCCCTTTGAGGTGTAACTGTCTAAAATCTCTGCTCACATAGAATTCAAAATGTTTTCCTGTTTTGCTTGAAGGTTTGCAAAAAGATATAAAGATATAGCTTTGTTAACTTTGACTCTGTTCAAGTTGATCCCATAATTGGGGTGTCTGACTTCAGCATACAGTAGTGATGCTTAGGGACTTTAAAGGGAAGATAAACCCCAAGAGCAATGTGGATTGAGTGAAAGCAGCAACATTAGTAGAACACATCAGTGAAAGTTTGAAGAAAATCGGACAATCGATGCAAAAGTTATGAATTTTTAAAGTTTTGGTGTTGGAACCGCCGGACGAGGAGACTACTAGAGGTTATGACGTATGAGTGGACAACAATACCAAGAAAATATAAAGAAAATTCTACAAAAATCCATTTTTCATGAAAATTACAAATTCCATCAACTTGATATTGACATACGTTAGGGGTAGCAATTATTCCCCCTGCTTTCTGAAAGAGGTTGGTCCATTGCTCTTTCATAATTCTAGAAAAGTGAATTTTTTGTTGAATTTCCTTTATATTTTCTTTGTATTGTTGTCCAATCATACGTCATATCCTCTAGTAGTCTCCTCATCCAGAGGTTTCAACACCAAAACTTTAAAAATTCATAACTTTTGCATCGATTGTCCGATTTTCCTCAAACTTTCACTGATGTGTTCTACTAATGTTGCTGCTTTCACTCCATCCACATTGCTTTTTGGGTTTACCTTCCCTTCAACCAGTCGAAGACTAGTCCTGAGTATACTCGAACAGTCATTTATGAGAAAAGCATGTTGTTGCAAAATCAGCTCATTCTCAATGGGTTAAGAGCAATGAGGTGAAATACAATGCTCCAGAGATGATGGGAATGGGGTGGGAATGATTAAAGAGACAAAATAAAACAATAAGCACTGGATTCTGGTTGCACAAAATGTGAAATTCATTGCACAAAATAGAAGCAGCAAGACAGGAAGACCAACCATGGCTTGAATGTACGCCCACTCGGAGCCCTGATCGCCAGCTGTAGTTTCATCGTTGTCCCCTGTGAGGGAAAGGATGAAAGTAAACAGCCCGTGGAAGGTCATGACCTCTAATACTCACAAAGCACTGTGGGAGGTTTAGTCAAATACCAGGTTCATCACGATTGAAGGTGTTGATTATCAAAGAACATGATATCTGTAATTTGTACACACACAAACAACAACAACAACAACAACAACTATATGGACAACTGAATATGTAACTGAAGGATTAGTCAAATATCTAGATTGCAAATTTTAATTATATATTTGATGAGTGTCATTGCATTGGAAGTGCCATCTTGATAGATTTTCTTCCTTTCTCTTTGCTTTTTTTTTTTTGGGTGGGGGCCTTAAAACTCAGGGAATAACAAAGAATTGTTTAAACATGGCATCATGAAAACAGAGTACATTATCTTTACTATTTAAAAGATAATCAGTTTGACTTTACAAAATCACTTGAAATGAATTGAGACTTTTATGTATATTTATGCCATTTAGATTCAACATTCAATATAGATCTGTTTTTTAACTCGAAAATTTTCAAATCTGAATTTCTCTCAATTCTTCATCGATAGTCCACATAACCATAAGTAACTCAAGACGTCTGATTGGAAAGCTGTGTGTCAGGCAACACAGACTACCATGGCCATCCTACCTTCCTGGTCCGTATCCATGGTATCCGCATCCTTGGGCTCCTGCAGGCCAAGGAGGCTCTCCTTGATATGCTGCCACTGGGCGTGGCATGTCCCAAGCTCCTACGGGACAGAAAGAGACAAAGAAAGATATACCAAACAGAAAAACAGACAAGGAGAGGGGAAAGAGAGAAAGAAAAATCAGACAGATATATCAAAGACACAGACATCAGTAAAAAGGGGGGGGGGGGGGAGAGAAAAGTAGTAGAAGGGAAAAAGAGATTTAAAGGGGCGCACATACAGAAATATGTAGCTTTTATTCCACAAATTTGCTTTTTTTTCACTATCTATGGACTTCATAAAGGTTGTGAAATGTTCTAAAACTGCTTTCAAAGTACATGGGTATTTGTATGCAGTCAGCAATCCACATCCAAATCAAACAGATCGTGTTAAATCTCTCTTACATTCAAAGTAAAACCTTATCAGAGATAGATGTTTCATTTAAATTCCTACTGCTTTAAAACAACAATAGACAATTATCACAATTAAAAAGATATTCATGACATCATTTAAAAACATGAGTGTGAAAAAAAAAAAAGCGAATCTAAAGTCGTATGGAGGATGTTTATGTCCGAATCTTAGCTGGTGGGAACTCATTTGACAAGATGTTTTTCCCAAAGAGGACCCTCTTCACCAGGTTGGGGGTGGGGGGGGGGGGAACAAAATGGATACCAGTACTTGGCAATGCAGGGGTATACCACTAAAATGCTAATCTTCATTGTGTGAGAATGGTATTTGTCCATCTTGACCTCATTATCCATCCATTCCCATGCCCCTTCCTGATGTATCCTCTTTTTATATTAGGTCATCTTCATCAATATGATCCTGTCTGTTAACAGACTTTTAACAAGATGATGCCAGAGACACAACCACCTGCCACCCTGACAATCAGAGAGACCTAATTGTCATGGTGACCATGAGCAAATGCACAGAACTGCACTTTCATAACATTGAAAAAAACAAACAAACCAATAACAACAAAATGCTAATTACGGCAATCATCCATATCTTTGCGCAATTAATTTTTTGCACTGTGCAGCTAAAAAACGCATTTGCGGGCTCTTGAATTCACACTGCACAATTGTCAATCCATCTAAAGTGTGCAGAGAAAATTGTGAAGATATTCTTGCGGGTTTTAGAATTTGTGCCAGCCAAAAGAAGGGCAAAATGCATGAAAATGAATGCATCACGAAAGTTTGTGTGTTTACAGCATCTTGGTCTACAGCATGTAGCATTAAGTGATTGTGGAATACAACAGCTGCAAAGGGACTTCAAGGATGTAGAAAAACTGCAATAACAACACAAAAAATGATGGCGCCTACAATGGTGAACTGGCTGTACACGCAAATACTTATGATTATGAATGATGGTGATAATGTGGATGATGATGGCTAGTGTCATTTTTATTATCATTATCACTTACTGTACTCAGCATAAAGCACCAAAACTGTTGATGGGTGGTCAGTGTCCTAGGGATGCTGTCAGTTTGTTTGTGGGTTTCTGGGTTGATGGGCAACCCCCTCCCTCCCCCTTCCCCCTCCCCATTCCCCTTACCTCTTTCTGCTCCTTCAGCTGCTCCGTCCATCTCTTCAGTCCGCCCTCCTTGGGGCTACCCTGGCCCACCAGCCTGGTGCCTTCCTGCAGGAGCCCGTCGATCTCCTGCTGGACCCAGCGGGCCCGCAGGCTGTTCTGGTGGAAGGCCTCCACGAGCTCTTGCCTCCGTACGGCGTTGCGCTCCGCCTGGCTGAGGAGCTCCTGGTCGGATCCAAGGAGGTCAAGGCTGGGCCACACGTTGACTGACGTCGGCTGGGAAGACATTTGATATTAAAACCAGTTCAGAGTTAGCTTATGTGCTCTTGGCTATGAATGACGTTTCATTTCTTTCTCTATTGGTTAGGCACTTCACACATTTTCAAACCAACATAATGCATACAATAGGCTTGTCTGGTAACAATTCATGGAATTCAACAATCATGGTCATCTAAGGATGAACTTATGTAGACCAGGTGACCACACTGGTCTGTTAATTAGCACTTGGAAAAGCATCCATTTATTACTTTGCAATGAATGTATGAACAATCCTTTTCTAAATTCATACTGGCAAATATCACCTTTGCTGTCAGGTGAATGTGCTAGCACCATTTATGTGGATTACTGGGTATTTGAATAATCATAACATCACAGATGATTACCTCAAGTGAGTTTACAAACCAACATGCCCTGTTGGTACAAATGACACTTTTCTGCTCATGTGCAAAGTGGAACCCACAACTGGCTTATACAGTTGATTGATTTTCTTAATCACCAACATCATATTTTTAATTCTATATAATATTTTGCTGTGTTTTTATTTTGTGCAGATATCACTAGTCAGCTGATATTTAATAGATTATCTACTTCTTTAAAAAAAAGAAAAAATAAAAAGAAAAAAGATCATGCAATGTATGTGATCTCCATGGTGGAAATTGTTAATTTTCTTCTTGAAACAAGATCGATAAGGATGGTCTGATTTGCACTAAGAAATGCCTCGGAAGAAATTTCAGAATACCAATTTTGTCTTTCCTTGGCACTTCCTAACTTTCTGACTTAGGAAGAAACTTAGGAAGAAACTTTAATAGGAAGATTTTCAGAATACCACCCTTGAGTTATAACACTTGGACTAAATCCCTCTAATCCAATGAAATGAACAAGGCACCAAAATACCTGATCCACGATGCTTTCCCTGCCACCAAGGCTGACCTTTGCCCTCTGGATGGAAGCATTGAGCATGCCTATATAGCCCTTCAGGTCGTCAAGAGAGTTGAGACCTAAGGTCCTCAGCATTTTCTGCAAGGAAGAAGGGCGAACACTGGTGCTTCATCAATTTGTTCTTTCATTTTAAATTTCATCACATTGATATTTAAACAGTGGAAGTATTCATCTACTAACACTCTAACACTTAAAAGGAAAACATGCATACATATTATTTCTATTCAGTATTTCTCTCAATACATTCAATGAAATTACTGTCCACATGAAAACTACTAATGTGCATCTAGCCGTTCTAGTTCTCCAATATCTTATAACCAAAATCATTAGTCTGGTGTATTGTTCGACAGTTTAGCCTTTCTGTCACAAGATCCGACAAAAAAACAAACAAAAACAAAACAAAAACATACTCTTTGGACTTAGATTAACTGAAAGTAGTGCCTGTTAATGAAAATTCATCAATGCATGATTACACAGACCCATATACACATGCATTTATGAATATGCACATGTCTATTACATGCAGCAAAATCACGAATGGCTGCCAACCTATCTATAGTGGCCACCTGTCTATAAGTCCACTGTTTTTTTTACCTCCCTTGGGTGGCCGCTGTAGGTTTGAATGTACCTGCACTAACCTTCTGTGTGTCGTTGCTGTCTTCTGCTGTGTTTTGAATGTTGACCAGGGAGCGCAGCTTCTCCTCTGCCCCCGTTAGCTGGTGACATAAGATTAGTGGAGAGTTATGCAGAAAGCTGAGAACATTCCTGTTCTACATCAAGTAATGTTTTACTACTTCCAATATGAATACATGTAAATCTTTCCCTAACATACACTGTTTTCAACAGTCGTTCCATTAATCTTGACTAGATTTCTGTCTAGACAGAAAAAAAAAATGATCTGAGAATGAGCACACTGCCCTGCAGATGGCATTTTGGGAAGAATTCATACAGGCATTCATGCAGGAGACTCAAAAGAAAAAAAGTCACCAAACATTGCGGCAACAGCTTTTCGCGATGGCTACATATCACATGGAATGTTGGGGGGGGGGCGGCCTAGTTAGGGTTAAGGCAATACATGTACATGTAATATATGTTTTTACCTATCAGCTATCTTTATCTCTTTCTCTACTTCAATACAGAGTTGAAGATTTTCAGATGCAGAACCATTGTGTTCACAGGCACAGGGCATCTATATTGATGAATCATTTCGATTTTATGCAGTAGAAATATTCTAGTACATTTTTTCAAGGCCACAGGGTGTTCTTGAGTTTGTAAACATACATAGATTAGAAAAATAATCATCCAAATAACAAGAAAATTATATAGTTGCATGACCATATCTATGAGGATATTAATGAGAAGTCAGAGAAAGCCATTAGATATTATACATACAACCACAACAACAAATGAAATGAGAAGCAATGAGAAATAATAAGTAAACAAAAACTGTACTATGTATCTTGGGGACTCTTACCGTCATGGTGGTGACAAACAATAAGAGGTAACTAGAAATGTCGCTACGGCGACTGGTGTATGCCTCCGCCATAATGCATGGTTCTCCTAATAGGTCTATAGTACAATGTCTTGACAACGTGTGATGACAGTTTCACACAATTGGCAAAATATCAAAATGACAGGTTTGCCACAAATGTGCTGAATGTTCACTTTCTTAGAACTAGGTTCAATTGGATGAATGATTAAAAATGTCAGAGTGCAGGTATTTGGGGAACTGATGATTTTTACTTGACTTTTGACCCTTTTATAAGTTTATGCATTGAGTAATTTTAAAGGTATTGAGAAAAAGTATAATTTCAGTATCAAATGGGAAAATAGCATTATCTAAACCTGGCCTTTGACCTTTGACCTCACAGTTCCAAAGAGAATCACTGTTAGGTTGAACATGCATAAATATGTAAGTTTCATGATGATACCTTGAGTTACTTTTGAGATATGGAGGAAAAAGTGCAATTCAACACTTTCACTTGACCTTTTGACCTTTGACCTTTTGGCAAGAAACTTCCCACAGAATATATATCGGGTAATACATGCATACATCAAGTTAAAAAAAAAGAAAAACCTTCAGGCATTGCATAAATATAAGGAAAGTAGTGATATTTTGAGGAGTTGACCTTGACTTTTGACCCCCTGACCTTTGAACCATGACCCCCAACTTCCCTAGATAATCACTGCCCATTGAAACAAGCATATCATATACTAAGTTCCATGAAGATACCTTGAACCATTTGCGAGATATGGAGAAAAACATGAATTTTCAACCTTTTTTTTCACAAAATAACCTGTGACCTTTGACCTTCGACCCCGTAACCCTAAAATCCAAATAAAGTATTATCCCCCCAGGATATACCCTCATACCAAGTTTGATGTAAAACCACGACACGGTTCTTGAGATATCGACAAAAACAAAATGGGACTGACATACGTACGGACGGACGGACGACCCGAAAACATAATGCCTCCGGCCACTTCGTTGGCGGAGGCATAAAAAAAATTGGTCACGAAGCAAGGCCAGCATCGCACACACAAACAAACCCTGTTAAATTTACTTTTTCATGTATAAAGACGGAACAAGCGAGGGCACCATCACCAAAAACAATAGGCGTCTTCGTTTTACCATAACACACCTTCATGCCAAATTTGAAGATGATCTAAGAAGAACTGCAGCCAGTAGAGTGCTCACAAGAAAATCTCTGCGGCGGACGCGGCGCAACGAGGCCAAATCCATAGTTTCCTCCGAACTATGTTCGGGGGATACAATGAGTGGATGACCTATATGTCAACACTCAGCATACTTTCACACCCCATGATAGCATACTATGCAAATGATATGCAAATGAGGCCATTATGCCCATTGCATAGGGATATGAAAGATTGAAAATACTGCAAAATGTGAAATACATACACTTTGTATGACTACGTTCCTCTTTAACTGGAACATTTTCTCTGTGTGTACAGCTATAATTGTCATCTACAGAAACATTCAAATCCAAACTTCAAAACTTTACCTATTCCTCTCACACTGAGGACTATAATTGCAGTCTATGATGTTCGGAACAATTGTATTCTTTATCTGGTATGTGTTTGTTGTTGTTTGCCATTTTCTTCTCTGTTGTCATGTTTGAACATGTGTTATATCTATCTTTTCATTTATGAAGCGTCATGAGCACTAAAAAGCGGACCTGTGCGCTATACAAGTAGCCACTATTATCATTATTATTATCATTGCTACTTCTACTACTATTACTACTACTACTACTACTATTATTACTACTAATACTAATACTACTACTACTACTAATACTAATTGAACTCTGCAATACATCTTGTAAAACTATGTCTGCTGATTCTTTAACTCCTTTACATGTATCAGTGTTTTTTGTGAGTGAATATATGCTACTGTCATACATTGTATAGTACATGTGTGAATAATGTGCACAGCTATTAATATTTACCAGGTACCATATTTTTTCCTTTCATTGATTTCACATTTTTCACAGAGGAAGACATTCAAAACTACAGAAGCACTCTGAGAGCGCAGACCTCCACCAAGCATGCAGCTCATTTCCACCACTGATCTTGTTCTTCCATAGAAGTGATTTCCACCCATATATAGTTATAGCATTGTGTGCTGAAAGTCGCCCAATTTCCCAATATACTGTAGAAGCCTTTGCTACGTCATAAACCCTCAGCTGCACAGCGCGCCTCGCCCTGGCAGAAACTAGAGCACGCACTTTAGTGCGCGCATGCAAACCTCAAATACGCGCAGCCTGAACTCCCAAGTTTATTGACCCTACCTGCCAAAATATCAAAAATCCTTCATAAATTCCTCCAAAATTCTCAGATCACAACCAAAATTTGATCATCTGTTACTTGCATCAATCTAAACCTTTCCTGCAAATTCGTTACCTACTTTTTGAGTTATTTTGCACACAGACAAACTAACTAACTAACAAACAAACAAACAAACAAGCAAACAAACAAACAAACCAACGGTCACGAAAACATAACCTTCCCCCTTGGCGGAGGTAATAACACAGTAACAGCAGATTTGTGACAGAAAAAATCTACTTTGTCTGCAGATTATCCAATCATTGTTTTGATAGCAGAAATTCTAAAGAATTTGATAGGGTTGGGGTTTTAGGTGGTATGGAATTGTTAAATGGTATTGTTAAATTCAAGTATCAGAATGGCTAATCACTTTCGACATCCAGCTGAATCCCTGCTTGGCAAACTGCTTGGCATACTCTCTTATTGCCACAAACTAGCATTAGGGCGCGTTCGAGCGCTCTCCTAAAGTGAACTGTACCGTACCGTACCGCGCTAGAGGAGCGTTCGAACGCTCCTAAAGTGTACCGTACCGTACTGTACCGAGCCAAAAGTGGATCACTTCCCGATGTGCTCCAAAAGCGTACCAAAGCGTACCAAAAGTTCGTTGTAAAGCATGAGCGTATCATGCGCATACGTCACAATGCAAAAACATCATTCTCTTTGTTCGGGGCAGCTGTAAGTAGGTCAAGCGCAAGGTGAATGACCTTCTCGCTACAAACAAGCGTGACCTTTTCTAAAAATAACTCGAGAGGTACGCTTTCTCCACAGAGCTTTCGAACGCTCCCAAACTGGCCCAGTACGGTACGGTACGCTTTAGTTCAGTTCGCTTTGGTTCGCTTTAGAGCGCTCGAACGCACCCTTAGACTAACATGAAAACATATGAGTGGACTGCAAGGACAGCAGCAATTCTGCTTAACCCACTACCTAGGCTTCAGTTTCTGTACCCGTTCACATGGGTGAACCAACATTTAAGAATTTTTAGCTGGCAGAAATGTATCAATACATTGCTTTGAAAGTGATTGCTATACAGAATCAGAGCATATGTGAGTTTTGTCCTGGCAGCTCATATTACAGGATATAACAGTAGTTGTTGAATTCATGTTCATGGAATACAGCAGTGAACACAGAAATGTACACATGCACGTTACATGATCAGGAGTTGATATTTTCACATGTTGTTAGATTTGCGAATAGTACCCAGAACCAGAATTCCCACAAATAACCCCAGGAAAACAGTTACGGTATGAAGTCTCATTAATAAAGATTGTCTTTGATGCATTTGAGGTGACAAAAAATGATGTCAAGTATCAAAACTAAATGCAATCGTAAAATTTGCTTTGTGTTTGCTCTGTGTTGTGGGCTGCTCAGGTACAGCCCTGTCGCGATTTATACAGCGACTGGGCTGTGCATAGTTAGTGTACAGTGTATTTACATAATACAATGTATGTGTATGCACAGGCCTGTCACATCATTACAACAGCAAGTCATGACTGTGTATAGTTAGTGTACAGTGTATTTACATAATATGCACAGCCCTGTACAGTGTACTGTACGAGCTGAAATTATCGCGGTGGTTTTATTTTCGTGAATTTCGCGAATCGCCTTTGAACCGCGGAAATAACAATGTGCGAATAACTAAGTTCAGTTAGACCCTCGCAACCGTGAAATTAACAACACGCGAAAATGTTCTCCAAGTAGCAATTCGCGAAAATATCTGTATGCGAAAATTTCAGCTCGTACAGTATTTACATAATATGTGTACGCACAGGCCTGTCACATCATTATCATAGTAAGTCATGACTGGTACTCTTAGTGGTCTCAGTCTGGTGGCCCCTGGCTGGGACCCCTGCCTTGGGCCAGCACTCAGGCTCCTGGCCTCAGCCCGGCCTTGGGTCCCGTGAGCCCCTGGGCCTGAGCCCTGAGCCCCATGAGCCCTTGGGCCCCTGGGCCACCGGGGCCCCCTAGGCCACTGGGCCTGGGCCCACTTGGGCTCTGGGCCCCTGGTTCCGGGCTAAGGCCCGTGGCCTTGGGTCCGGCCTTAGGCCCCGCCTTTGGCCCGGCTGTACTTTGTACATGGTCTATGTGAAATCAGGCTTGTCTGTAACTGTATAATTACAAATAATTACAAATAATCACAAATGATCAACAGGTCCATACTACATATAGGACTATATGAATATATGAATATATGATTATATGAATATATGATTATATGAATATATGAATATATACAATGTATGTGAATATATATTATTATATATGAATATATAAATGAGATCAGCCATTCTGTTACAGTGTCAGATCTGCAGTCATTCATATATAGCAAATTTTATGCATGTGTACAGCTTCATGTGTACAGTATGCTACTTGATTGAACCAGCCAATGGAGAAAGATCACACCATTGAACAATACTTGAAAGACATGTACAGTTCAATAACTCAATGCTTGTTATTATGAACTCTGTAGAGGTATGCAGCCCTCTTCAGATGGAAAACATACAGTTGGCTATCAAACAGAGCTTGCAAAACCATCAACAATTTATTGAGTTGGATTTGTGTGTGTGTGTGTGTGTGTGCATGTGTGTGTGTGATAGAGCTATTTGGCTTGTTTCCTTTGCATGCATCATCACAAATTCCCGAAGTCTGAATAAAGTGAAACCAAGACCTTCATATAGATGTGCTGCATTGTAAGGTGCTGGATCAGATGGATCAGATGAATACAAATGAATACAAAAGAACAGTTCAATCTTCACCCAATGTTATTCATGTTGTAACATTCTATCTTGTTTATCTAACAAAAGTAATACTTTCAGGGAAAACATCAGAGGTGTAAAGAGCTGGCATGGTTCTACAATTCATAAGAGATCACCTGGTCAAAATCCTCACATTGAATTTAACATATTACTGTGGAATACATTACATTAGTAAACATCCATCACCACTGATCCAGAAAAACCATCACAAACATCATTATGTGAAAGTTGAAAAAAAAAAATTTTTGGTTGGTTTTATACAACTTGTAGACATGTTGATTACTGGCAACTTTCCCACAATGATAATATCAAAAAAAAAATCTTAAACACAGACATTGCAGAAAATCAGGCGCAAACACAAACACAGACACAGACACAGACACTGACAGAGACACAGACACAAATGCACACACACACATGCATGCACACATGCACATACATATACACACATTGCCATCAAACACTTTCCTTACATACACTTCAAAGTAGCCTGATATTCAGCTGAATTGCCACTTCCTCAACTAATGTGCATCTTCGGTAATACATTAATTCGTGGTACATGAGGCTAGACTTAGCCTTAACCTAAGACTACATTCTAACCCCAATTATAACACTGCTTCCCACCATGAACACCTCAATACAGTTGCTGAAAATTGATACATACAGGTTTTGATATCATTAGATCTGTTAGACTCCATGGAAACCATCCAATGATACATAATTTGTCACAACACATTGGGATCAAAATCTGCCACGAAAATGATACCTATGCTAACAAACATATAAACACAATTTCCAGAAAATTAGCTTTGAGGTTTACATACAATCAAACATGCAGGATATTGAGTAATTGAATGTAATAGGCCAATGTAAGTCACCATGATAACATGCTTCTTTAAAAAAAATGCAAGTGTTGATTTCAACATATTCTTGGACTTGACATTCAGGACAGTAGCATTTAACATAATTATAAAACTTACTTGATTTTTGAATGGATATGAGATTAGTTTTATTGTCATCCAGACCACCTTCATTTGCCTTTTCTGGGGTTTAATGTCTCTATACCTTTATCAAGACATAGTCACACTTGAAATCAAAGACTAAGTGTGCAACTAGAAATGTCGCTATGGCGACTGGTATGCCTCCGCCATAATGCATGATTCTCCTAATAGGTCTAAATAGTACATGTGGACAATGTGTGATTACATTTTCACAAAATTGGCAAAATGTTAAAATGACAAGTTTGTCACAAATGTGATGAATGCTCACCTTCCTTGACCTAGGTTTAATTGGATAAATAGGAGAGCATGTATTTGGGATTTACGGACTTTAACTTGACTTTGACCCATTCATACATTTATGCATTGAGAAATTTTCAAGGTATGGAGAAAAAGTGCAATTTCTGTATTGAATAGTAAATTGTTACCATTTTCATCTGGCCTTTGACCCTAAAATTCATAAGCTAATCACTGTCATTTTCATTTTTTTTCATTCATTTATTTTTCATTTCCAACAAAAACATATATAAATATATTACACAAATTTAATACAGTACGTGTACTTACATAAATTTCATTATACAAAGTAAAGGATAAGTTTACAGAAAACTTAGTAAGTATACGAAAATATTGGAAATGGGGAGGAATGCTAAAAAGCAGAAGCAGGCAGAAGATGCATAAAGCAGGCAGGCAGAAGATGCATAAATATGTAGTACATTTCAAGATAACTTGAGCCACTTCCGAGATATGGAGGAAAAACTTAGTTCAGCACTTTCACTTGATCTTTGACTTTTTGACCTTTGAGGCAAAAACAAAAGAAAAAAAAAAACTTCCCAGAGAATCTCTATTAGGTTAAACATGCATACACCTAGTGTAAAAAAAAAAAATCCTGCTGGTATTGCATAAACATGAGGGAAATATTCAGTAAAATTTTGAAGTGTTGCCCATGATCTTTGACCCCTGACCTTTGACCCCATGAACCATAAATTCTCTAGATAATCACTGCCAGTCAGTACATGTATGTTCCATGAAGAGACCTTGAATAATTTCCAAGGTACAGAGAAAAAAGGTGAAGTTTTAATATTTTTACTTGACCTTTTGACCTTTGACCTCATGACTCAAACTTTCACCAGAGAATCTTAATTGAGTAATACATGTATACACTACGTTTCAAGAAAATATCTTTGGGCATTGCATAGATATGATGGAAATAGTAAAATCTTATGTATTTGACCTTGACCTTTTGACCTTTGACCTTGAGCATGTGCACCCAACAGTTGATAGTCACAACTTCACCCCCTAATACACATACATGCCAAGTTTCATTAGGATACCTCAAAAGGTTTTGATATAGTTACCTTGTCCACAAAATTCATGACGGACGGACGGACGGACGGACAACCCGAAAACATAATGCCTCCGGCACCACTTCGTGGCGGAGGCATAAAAACTACAACAGCACAACAGAAAATGAACACAAAACAAAATAAATCAAAAGTAAAGAAATAAGCAAACTCAAACACAACACACACACCCTCTTACCTTTTCTTGTCTCCACTTCTTATTCAGATCCTGAAGCCTACTGATACATTGCCGTCTCCTCTCCTTCGTGTTGCCAACAGACCAGCCAGGTAACTGTTGCACAAACATTGAGATGTTGTGAATGAGAGAGTGAGAGAACTACACCACCCTAGAAATACTTGCAGTGGTAAAAACCCACATCAGGTCGAAAAGACATGATATACCTATTACATTACTGTTATATTTTTATGTTACTTGTTGATTTTTGTTAAGTAGTGCCAAATGTTTGATAGCCATGTTACAAGTTTTTAAGTAACAAGCTTTTCATTGTAATTCAGCTCTTGGCTGTGACTGTCATTTTTAATCAGAGTATCATAATAGTTAGGAATGATAATCACTGTCATCGTCAGCATTACTATCATCATCAACATTTACATGGAGACACTGTGGATATCACAGACTCTTGGCTTCATCAGAGGTGACACATTCAAATTTCATCAAAAGTGCCTGTATCCTTAGACAAGATGCATTTATCCACCACGTCCCTCTAGACCCAGGTGTTTGAATAGGGTACCTGGCAATGCTAGGGTAATAATGATGGTGGTGCCCTCTGGTAGAACAGTGGGAACACTGTAGAGACTACCCTGGATAAAGAAGACCATACAGCATCATCATCACCATCATCATCACCATCATCATCATCATCATCACCATCATATACATCATCATCACCATCGTCACCATCATCATCATTACCATCATCATCATCATCACCATCATCATCATCATCATCATCATCATCACCATCGTCACCATCATCATCATTACCACCATCATCATCATCATCACCATCATCATCATCATCATCATCATCACCATCATATACATCATCATCACCATTGTCACCATCATCATTACCACCATCATCATCATCATCACCATCATCATCATCACCATCATCACTATCATCATCGTCACCATCATCATTATCATAACTGTCATCACCATCATCCTCATCATTGATATTATCACTGACAACATTTCTTCTGCTTCAGTGGGTCATCAGGTGTGTGTCACTTGAGGAGCATTTTGTAAATCATTTAATGTTCACAAAAAACATCAAACAAACAAACAAAAAAACAATTCAACAATTGTTTATACGTCTGGGCAATTAACACTGTCCTTACTGGTGTGTATGGCAACTGCATTCTGTGAGCGTGCTTGTCAAAGTAGTCCTGGGATTTCCAGTCCTCAAACTCTGACCATGGGTCAACAGCTGTGTAGGAATGTTCCATCAGCAGCTCCTATGGAAAGAGAAGCAATTATATTTAAAAACAACAACACAGATACAGATACACATACATTGTACATGTACATGTAGAAACATAGCCAATGGCCAATGCTCATTCAGGGCAAAGGCATGTGTCTTTGATTTGTATTCTTACTGAATAGTTCAACGGCATTTCAACAACAGAGCAGTGCTCAAACAGAAGGAAATATCCCCAGTAATGACAGCCATAGTGTAATGACTTCTAACATCATCATCATTAGATACCAATTATTATTGTATTCATGGTAAATTTTCTACGCATTTTTATTGCCATCTGTGCAGTTATCATACTTTTTATCATCATTTTCTGTGCTCACTGTTCCAATCCCCAGTTTGCCCTCTGCTTCATTCTTCAGTGATGACATAATGGGAGCATTTCCAGTCATAACTAGATTACACTTTGCACCAATTTTGTTTGAGTTGGTACATGGAAGAAAGGGGGGGGGGGGGGGGGTGTGGGGGGAAGAATACATGGCTAAATATACGACATACAGTGTAATGTACGTAATGTGGGTGCAAAAGAGCAGATAGTGCGATCAACCCAGAGCAGTTGGTGCCACCAATCCAGAGCACTAACCTCTGCGCGGCTGAGGTTGAGATGTGACTGGTGCGCCGGATACTTGAGTTGAAGCAGTCGCAGCAGGTAGCTGGTCAGGTGACTGCCACCGATGTTCAACCGCCTGCAGTTTGCGGCGTCCAGCTGACCGTTGATGACCGGTAGGACATGGGTCGTTTGGAACCCAGATGACAGAATGAGACTGCATGAGCTCGCTGTAAAGATATTGACAAAGCAAGAAACTATGTCATCAAAGGTGCTAGGGACTTGATGAATAATTTTGTTCATCTCAATGCAATATTGCAGCACTTTTAAGATACACATTTTATCATTACTCATATGAGTAGAGAGTTTGTATGTATGTTTTTAAAATACATTTTAACTTATTTTGCAATCTAAAATATATAATTTCAAAATATCTTAGGGGTGGTCATTACAGTTAAAAAAGAACTCTATTTGAAATTCAGCAAATTACTGGGACAGCTTAGCAACTTGCATACTAGCTATCACAAACAAAAGTTACCAAGCTAAACAAATATGTGTGCTAACAAAGTAATTCCTTCATCTAATCATTCAAAGTGTACAACCTTGAACACATAAAATGTTAGAATAAACGAAAAGTAAGAATTTGTTTCACTAATTGTCTAAAACCTTTGTTATGTAGAGATGTTCCTTATTCTTTCTTTTTTTCACCAAGCTTTACACTCATCTGACACAGTTTATTTGAAAGGATAAGATGTAGCATAATGCAAGGGGAAAAAAAGATGAAAAAGAAGGAAACATGATAAGAAATGTGATTAAAATTGTACCAGGGCATCTTACCAGATTTCTCTGGACAGTTGTAGTAGAGGCTGAAGAGACTGTCGATCCCATACGCCAAGCTCGGGATTTGGTAGCACTCAAAGAGCAGTTCTGACATGGCTGGATGGCAGAAATAAAAAAAAAAAAAAAATTATGCATCTGCTGACAGGAGCTGGGCATGCCATGCACTAACTCTACAGGGAACTACTGCTATACCCTGGATGCAAATGGTTCATGTAATGACCTACTTGTACATCACAAAACCCACAAAAAAGTCACATAGGTTGACCTTCCTATATCCTTGAAAATATGCACTTTTGGTTATCTTGGCTGAATTGGAATTTTTAGTCTTCTCTGAAAGATGTATCCGATTTCCTATTTCAGATCAAAGTTCTGAAGCATGGAAGTATGTAGTATCTTCTAAGCTTTGTGAATTCATTTTTTTCTCTCTCTCTCACAGTCCCTAGATAGATTTTTCAAATTTCTGTTCATAAGGGAAGTGAAAGTGGGATACAGGAACCGTGTAATTGGTCAGCAGTATCTTTGTTACTTAGACAAAATACTAAGTACAAAAGATACTGAGAATATTAAGAGCTGTCAATCTCTTTGCACTGCTGTACCAACTGTAGACTACAAATTGATGATCTTGCTAGAATATTCTCTGCAAATGGCTGAAACTGTCGTGTCATCAACTCACAAAACTCCCTCTTGTGTGTGAATAAGCAAACACATGATAAAAATCATGTTTTTGTTCAATAAAGTAGCTTCTATGTGTCCATCTATTTCCCCCTTATATATATAACTGTAAGGTCACTGGAACACAACAAAACTCTTATGTGATGGAAAAAGAAATGCTGTCATTTTCATTTTGTCAGAAAAGGAAATGTAGCGAAGATTTTGTGTTAGAGGTCCATGAGAGATGAAATTTCTTTATCCAATTTGCACATTTTGTGAAAATCAAGAAAATGTACAATTCTTTAACATTTTTTTAATAAAACCTCCACCATTCTACTAGATCTATTAAAGGCATCAATATAGATCATAAAAATAGTGTGGAATGGCACTGTTATTTGAGATTGAATTAAGGTATTTGTTTTTGTTTTTTCAATGAGTGTTCAATTAATTCAACCAGAGCTTATGCCTTGACAGAAAACAATCTCTGTGAGTAGAACAGAAGATACACACAAATTGACATTTAAACATATTGTTTCCAACCAATATGAATACGTTTCAATGTGCACCCACTCTGTCGGCAAATGTTTGGATTGCAAGGAGCCTCCGTCATGACGACTGGATGCTGAACAGCGCCCTCAGAATCTATCCCAAGACGCTGGAATGTGTGGTCCAGGATCTGTTCTTGCGCGTCATAGTGAGTCACCACGTCGCGGTCAAACTGCGTCTTTAGCAGCCACCGCACCGTTTCAATGTTGGGAATGTCATTGCCGATCTGCGCCTCTGAGTCCTTCTTGCCGCGCTGACGAGCAATCACGTTGCGGAATGAAAGTCGAGGACTAGATTCGCAGGCCCATCCAGCTCGGCTGAAACAGGATCCTCGAGGAAAAAAGAAAAAGAGAGAAAGAGAGAGAGAAAGATAGAATTTAGATTCGCAAAGGTTAAAAACTATTTTTTTTAAAGAACAAATTATCTTTGGTTACAAGATACGATGTAGCATTATCTTTTCTGTTGGTACTCATCATACTAGAGACCCAAATATATTTACATATAAATCTATACACCACAAAGACTCTTTTCCTTTTCATAAAAAGTTAGGTCATGAGTTCCATCAACAGAGTTCAATCGCCATTCAAGGCCTATTTAGACCTGACCATTTGTATAGACCCTCTATATGGTTTTTATATGCAGATACATGTAAGTGCTTTAATAACGTGTAAAAGAAAATGTCCGCAATTCATAATTTCTTTTCACCACAACACTAAAAAATGACATGTTTTGACTTTAAGCCGAATAAACAAAAAACTTCTAGCATTAAAGGCAAATTATTAAGAAGGTGGAGAAGAAAGAGCAGAAAGGAAAAAGGAAAATCAAGATGAATTATTTTTCCTTCTCATTATTGCAAAACTTGAAAGTAGTTTGGGAAGTTTGCTTGCAACTCTGGGGCACATTTCTACCTAAAGACAATACTCTGAAGATATTCTGGTGATCAGCATAAAAGTATTACTACATTATGACTGAATAGTTAGGCTTCACATAACTGCGACCAGCCCCAACACGCAGATTGTAGCAGATATGATCATGACAGGCGAAGTATAGCGCCTAAATATCAATATGAAATGGCAAAAATTCTGTAATATGAAGACTTACAGGTGAAGTTATAATGTTGAAGACTGACTGCGTTCAACTTTTGGTCCTGCAAATATTCCATTTCTGCTCGAATTGATGAGTTAAATACGACTCGGTCGAAAGGAACTTGGGAGAACGACATCTTATACAGTCAATGGATTTGAAACTTGTGCGCATGCGCTGGCCGTCAATTCATCTGTACAGCTGTAGCTTTATGGCAAGGCCGTATCATACTGTTGTGGCAAACCCTCTCGCTGTATATTGCGTTGCTTTCTGGGTGGGTACGTGCGCGCAGGCCTTGTCAGAAGGCTAAAAGCATTGCGACTCCGCCCAGCACATGAATATTTACGTGCGCAGTGTGTACTGCATACTGATTTCGAAAATGGTGAATGGGATGGGGAGCTAGGAGATGGACCTGTAAAAAAAACGTTTTTTCAAGATCATTGGACCAGTGTGAACAAGAACAAGGTGAACGTATGGTAGGAATTAGATAAGAATCTTATGTATACTACATAGTATAAAAGTAAGTTTTTTTCTAGTGAAATTCGAAACTTACGGAGGCGCGAAAATCTGTGACAGACTGTGTATGTTTTTCAAGCTTACCGATATAGCACTCTATTGACTCAGGACGCTCCCACAGTGTGTAACTGTGTACACGGAGCGTCTCGGGGTTAGGCTTCACATTACTAGTTGCCCACACTATTATGCTATGGACAAGCAAGGGCAAGGAAAAAAGCACATGACATAAATTTTACCATTATCAATAATGAGAGGAAGACCCTTGGATTTCAAGTCTTGACTGTAGCTGTGTGCAGAATCAGGAGTCAACTTCAGATAGTTATCCTTGAAGGGAAATATGTTGTCGGCCCCTAAGATGGGGAAAAAAAAAACAGTGATGAAAATGCAAAGGCAAGAGTATTTACGATCATATGATCATATGATCATGATCACAATCATATTTTGTGCATCACCTTAAGTTATAGTTTTGGTTGAGACCTAACTTCAGGTTCCGGTTTCTATGAATATTTTTTGGTGAGATAATGAGAAACCTCGATCTCATGAAATATGAAAGAGCATGTAATTCCAAGAGAGGGATTCAACGTTTATTTGATTAAAATTGGTTTTAGAACATGGCTGAGATATCCCCCAAAAAGAGCATTTCTAATAAAAAGCTTAACGGTTTAATATTAAAAAATCGCGGGACCCACCGGCCACCTTTTTATTTAGTAATAGGCCTACTGGGGATCTAAAATAATCACATTGTAAATTAAATAGGATCGATCGCTTTGTTTATAGAAGCCTAAAAGTTTAATTTACTTTGTTTTTGGATGTCTCAGCAATTCCAATACTGATTTTCATCTAGATTCTAATAAACTTTGAATTCCTCTTAAAATAGTATGCTCTGTACTATTCTTCTATTTCATAAGTGGTTTCTTGGTAAACTTACCGGTATCTCACAAAAGGTTAATAAAACCCCAATGCTCATCTCCATCATCACAATCCCTTTACAATACCTACGAAATAATAAACATGTGGGACTACAATTCCGAAGCGGTCCCCACGAAGACGAGTGCCAACAACTTGTGGACTTTGAGTGATAATATGACTTCAGGCAGAAACATACTGAAGGTCATAGCCCAGGCTTGTTTGCTACAGATTTGTTCACAGCACAAAAGTTTAAAGAGAAAATATCCTACAAGAATTACTTCCACATTTTCTTACTTACCAACATTCATGATGACCGACGTACTTTTTCTTTAAGCGAAAGTATGGCAAGCGAATGTAAAGCAAAGCAGTTGCGTCCAACGCTACAGTACGTCTACGGTACGTGTGCATCACCATATCACAAAATGGTGCGGTGAATACTAGTACTAGACTACGTGTGCATGCATAAAGGTATGGAACGCCATACGCTCAATGGTCCACCCATATCCATCCATACACGAATCGACGCACTTGCAATAAAACACATGCAGTAGGATGTAGCTAGTGCAGTGGTAGACTACACGCACGGCACTCCCGAAATTCACAATCGCTAGCGCAGTAGCGCTGTACACAGAATTCTGGGCTGACTGAATGTGAAATTCTTTCACCGAAGACTTGTAAACTTGTACTTAATAGAAAGTTTAGATTGCTGGAGCATTTATTTTAGGTTTTCTCCAATGATTCCTTTGTCGTAAATGGGATTGAAGGTGAGTAATTTAGCCAAAAGAAAACAAGATGTCGAGAGTCGAAACGAAAGCGAAGAGCTTCCGATGTTCCATTATCATCCATTCTCATGACCATGGGCCTGGCATCATGCATGTCCATGAATGTGATATGACAGTGATGCTACGTCTAACGTTAAAATGTACTTCTACTTCTACTTCTAACAAGTTACGAAGATACTCAGCAGGATCCATATGTCAGGATGTAGTGCTAAGGAATTGAACTTAGGTGCTCATTTGCAGTGCATGCTTGTTGAATGTTGGTGCATTAAAAATTGCAAGTAAAAATCCAGTTCCTCAGTCGTCTACTCTAACTTAAATTTACTAGACTAGGTCTACTGACCCGTTACTGCGCTAGATTTCTAGATGCCGAGTGGAAGAGCTCCCTTCAAGGCCTGACGCATGATTATGAATGAAGTGGCTTCATCGGAAGGGCGTTTTTAGGAAGCCCATTCCAAGCAGTTACTGTGTGGGCGGAAAAAAATGAGTTCCGATACTAGAGTTGGGTCCGGGTAGGAATTGCCAGCAACTTGTTTGGATGGTACATGTAGGCCTACCGTCGTGCGTTATGGGTGATGTGTAGTATACGTATACTTGGGTGACCCGCACCTCGTCATAGTTAATGTTTGCGCATATTTGAATCACATTTCGCCACAGAAATTCTTTGAAATTCAGCTCACATTAACATGGAAAAATGCTGAAAATTCCAATGGAATCACAAACTCACTGATCGATATCGAAAATTTGCAGCTATCGTAGTCAAACGTGAACGATGCGAAAAAGTTGCACGCTAAGGAAGGGGCCCGCAACTCGTCACCCGCGCTCCCGTAGACAAAGCACGTAAAAGACGTGTGCGGGTGACCGTATGATGCTCCCATGACATACACGTAAAAGATGCGTGCGGGGACAGTGGTGATACTTAAACATGTAGGGTCCCATTCCGATTAAAATTTCAGATTTTTGCGAAAAACTGTTTGGTTTTCACCAAAATTTGCTTGGTTGTGGTAGCCCTGCCAAGTTTCAAGCGTATTGAACACAGTCCCGGGCATAAATTTTTGTTTAGTGTGCTTAAAACAATTTTAAGCGGGGTGACGGAGCACTCCTCCGCCTCACCAGGCCTCCGGAGAGCCTCATGACGCTCCTGGGGAGAGAGACCTATGAAGCTCCCTGTTCACTTTTTATTCATCTCACATCTGACATATAAATTGTCGCAACTTTGCACAGTGTCTTTTTGTTACACACACATGTCCACTATCCATGATGAAAAGAAGAAAAAATTCTGTCTGTTTTTTTTTACAACAATCGAGTTTTAATCAACTTTCCCATTTAAGCTGTTCAATCATGGCAGAGACACTGTCTGGAAGGTGATACCTCTGGAGGGTGAATCTTGTTGCTCGCCTTTGAATGGCTTCTATTTGAGAAATGTGTTTGTTTGTATGTGGGTTCCAGACTGAGCTGCAGTATTCTAGGTGTGGTCTCACAAGGGAGAAGTAGGCTTGTTGGCAGACCCTTTGCGAGGTCTTTCATAGGTTTCTGCTGACTAGTCCTAGCATCCGATTAGCCCGGGATGTGATGTTGTTGATGTGACTTTGCCAGGATAGGTTGGATGAAAAAGTTAGCCCTAGAGTAAAAGTGGCGGTTTGCGGCCACATAAGGGTTTTTCAAATTTTGGTCAAATTTTGGCACGGGAGATGGAACCTTGGTGAAGGTATTTTAAGTTGATACTTGTGAACGATATTTGCCATGTGGACAAACTGTTCTATTTGAGGAGTCTACATGTACAATGTAACTTATTAGTCAATTTAGTGTTCAACTTTATGATGTCGGCAGCCATTGCAATGATTATTCTGTTTCAGCATTTTTCACATTTGAAAACATGATAGTAGAGTTCTGTGCCTTCCTTTCGCAGGCGCGGTGGAGCACCCCAATTATCTCGCATAAATCTATCGGCAGCCGAGCCTCATTTGCATAAAGTAAACAACATGTACTCGCGTAGTTGAGAAAAAGTAAACAACTTCTCAAGCTAATAACAATTTAAGGAAACCTATTTTCGGATTAAAATTGAGTTAGTTTGAATTTGAAAACATGTCCGAATATGCACATATAACATATTAAAGGATTTGACAATGATAAAATGTGAAATTTTAGCGAAAACCTGGCAAGCAAAATTACCAAAAATATGCCTCGAAAATCATCCTAAAATTCACAAAGTGTGATTGCGGAACCAAAGCGCCATTCGAACAAAGTACACCTAAATTTATTTATCTGCTTGCATTTTAAATGTCATACCGTAATATTCCCGGCCATGGTTGTGTCGGAAAAAAACAGAAGGTGATGTCAAAAATGACACGAACGCAAAGCGTACAGGTCGGTCCCATAATGGCGTGACTGTAGCGTTGCATGTCACTGTACAGCACACACAACGCTTTGCTGCATGCAGCGTGCGCGGCAGCAGCTCAGCAGTCACCGCCGTGCGACACTCAGCAAAATTGACTGCGTCACATGCAAACCAACAGTGAGCACGAAATCCTGAATCTCACGTACCACGCATGCCCAATAATACGGGAAAAGAAATGACGTCATTTTCAATTGTTAATAATAATAATAATAATAATAGCTGGTTTTTATATAGCGCATTTCACACACTTCAGGGTTTCAATGCGCTTTACAGACTATTATTACCCCGGTCACTGGATACATTATCAACCAGCACTAACAGTGCTCATTCTCCACTCCCTGGGGAGCATTCCAGCCAGTCGCAGCCATTTTTACAGGCGCGCACATGCTTATCAACCAACATAAGCTTTCTCATCCTACCGGGTACCCATTTATACTCCTGGGTGGAGAGCAGCAATGTGGATAAAGTGCCTTGCTGAAGGGCAAACGTGTCGGGCTTGGCATGGGCTCGAACCCACGAACCATACCACGCTCATGTCGTTCACAGACGAGCGCTCTTATCCACTCAGCCACGACACCTCCAGTTCCGCTGACTACAATTTTCTATTCCAAACCCTGTAGAAACAAGTTGATTTCTCAAAAAGTACAGGTGGAACCAAGCGAAAACTTTCACCATATATGGATTGAGGCCTGATAAACTTATGTTGCCAATTTTGGACACATTGGAGCCCGGCCATAGTCCAGTCGGAAAAAAACAGAGAGCATGTTTTGCGAGAGGTGATTTTCAAAACGCTTTAATATCTCAAGTTCTAGTGCAGCAAATTTCATAATTTTTTCATCAAAAGGAAGGTTTTTAAAAACTTAGATAGTGTGGGAAGTTTGAGTTTACTAGCGGCACGCATAGCGGCACAAGGAGAAGGTAAAGATTTAACTTTTTCATGCACACAGTTTCGGGCAGTCGTGGATGCCCGTTGGAAATTCAAATAGAACGGGGCGATAATGAGATGCAAATTGGGGTGCTCCACCGCGCCTGTTCGTGTTTTGTAAAATGCAGACATGTAGGTATTAAAGATCAGATATGTCCTTGTAGTAGGCTTAAAGCATATTGATAGAATAAAAATGTGATTTGAATTGAGAACATGATCAGTAATCAATGATAATTTCTGTGATGCTCATGCAGTAAAATTTTTGTTTGTTTGACTCTGCATGTTGTGTTTCAGTTGTTGATTCCTTTCTGAAATCGGTGGAGAGGCTACAAGTTCAGTTCTGGGTGGCTTTGGCACACCAACCATGATTGACATCACCATCAAAACCCTGGACTCCAAGACGAGGCAGTTCTCAGTTCCTGAAGAAGTAAGACAACCATGTAATGTTCATTGACACTGATGAACATGATGATTGCTCTGTCAAAACAACACTCTCATTTGGTAACAATTTGCAATGATAACAGCAAGTGTTGAAGATAATAACATCACAGCAGACTATTTAATAAAGGTAAACTATAATTCTTGCGCCAGGTGACTAGAACCTACAGCTCTTTCTCGTTTTAATTCCTCTCATTCCAGTGCCTAATGCCCTGTATCATGTTCCAATCAACATACAGATGTAGCTGTTGTAAATTCAAGAAGTGTCACAAAAGTAGGCCTATGTACAATATATCTACTATCAATGTCAGTTATAAAACTTTAGCAATGACCTAATGCATGAAGGCACCATGTGTACCTACATGTACTTACTTTCTTCGGTTTAATAAAAAAAAAAATCCTACATTGTACAATGAAGAAATGTTCATTGGCTTGAACTACAATGTAATGATAATGCATACTTCAGCTGATGTGAGAAACACCTTGAACATCTCAGGTATGTAAACGCTTTTACGTGTTTGTTTGCGTATGTTTATTGATTGTTCAATTCAACGACTGATCAAAACCTGAGGAATACCCTTCACAATTTATGCCTGACCAGTTACCGTATCTCAGTGGGGAATGATGAATCACATAATTAGCCGTTGGTATGCCAATTTGTTGGAATACTCTTCTACAGGAATTGAATTCATAGATTCTCTGCTCAGCTATGGTACTTGCTGTCAGCTGTTGCTAACTGTGATCTATGAACTACAGCATAGGATTGCTGCAGATTGCAGGGTGCTACATAAGTTGTTTTTTTTTTTATATTTTTTAAACCACTTGCTGGTTTGGGCAAGCGGATTTTCTAATGGTTGCAGAACACTTGCGTGAACATGAATTTTACTTGCCCTAAAAAGAAAGTCTAAAGATATGAGGCAGTGATGAAATCACCAGTAAGTCAAGAGCTTAATAAAATGCAATCATTTGCATAAACAGCACATGTTGGCTTGCATGTTTAAACACATTTGATTAACAAACTTGTGCTGTAATGCGATTGAGTATTGGTGTTGAATTACATAGAGACTTCTTCACATACAGTAAGTGTTGGAAAGTTGCTGAAATGAAATTGAAGTGCGTAGAATCACTTAAAAGTCATTATCTCTGGGCTTCTAGTGATCTGCATGGTTGTATTCATGGGTTTGAAAGGGGGGTGGTGAAAAGAGGTGGCTTCGAATCTTTTTGCTTGCCCAATTCGGGCAAACATTTTTTTCTCATTATTTCAATACAATTGCCCGACTTCATTTTCACTTGCGTCAGGCAATCGGGCAAGCACTTATGTAGCACCCTGAGATTACTTCCTCCCCTCCCCTCCCCCTACTCCGCTCCCATTATTTGAGACACGCTTTCCTTCTCTTTTATCCCTCACACAGCTGACTGTCAAAGAGTTCAAAGAGAGAATTGCAGGGTCTGTGGTAAGTGTGCTTGGCATAGCAATTGAATATTTATGTCTAAAAAAAAAAAATGACATTTACAAAACCAAAGAAGTACCCTTCACAATCTGTGCCTACTCAATAATCTCAGTGAGGAATGCTGATTCACATGATTAGCCGTTGATATGCCAATGTATCTGAATACTGGTCTACAGGGTCACTTGAAGATTCTGGTGATAACTTTACAATCCGTCACGACGGTAAGAAAAAGATCATCATTTAGTGTAAGAATTGTTTTTAACTTTTAAATACAAAAGTATTTGTGCGATTGTTGCATGGATGAATTTGTCTGAAAAGGGACGGGAGGGCAGTGATTATCTTAAGGAGTGAAACAGAGGCAACAATTTTGCAGAACTTTGAAGTGGGGAACCTGCCAAAACCTGCCTTTATTTCAAGCTATAGCCTATTTGAAAGTCAATGAATCATTTAGACCCCCTTGTGGGTGCGGCCCTTGGGGTGTAGCGTGGAGTTACTCTCAAATTATACCGTTTCCTCCGCCAACAGGGAATCTCCGCCACCACACAGCGTCTCATCTTCTGCGGACAGGTCCTGAAGGATGAGAAGAAGCTCAAGGATTATGACCTTCATGGAAAGACCATGCACCTGGTGGAGAAGGCGCCACCGCGCCCGGCGGCTTCCACGGCCAGAGGGTCACAGGGCAGCGGGACCTCGCAGTCCGGTAGGGCTGGGTCCTCGTCGACGAGCACCACCCCACCCCAGCAGCCTGGTCTGGCCAACTCAAATGAAGTCCAAGTGAGTGGACATGTGCAAATTGTTCCATGGTGTAGTGTTCCGTCTCATCTGCACTTTCAAGTAGAAGAACAGGGGGTTTGTGTTCTGTCTTTACACTTACGTATGTCCTTGAGCAAGACAAATGATTCATAAAGCTGCCCTCTGCCTTGGTGTGTTACTTGGTGCCAAGTAAGTTTCATGATGGAAATGGTTGGATTTAGATTTGTGCATCTGAGCTGGCTTTGTAGCTGGAATGTCACCCCTACCCCCACGGAGTGGAGTAAGCACATTTTCAGCCCATATTTGATTTAGTGATGGAAGTGATAATGCATAGTGAAGCATTGCTATCATCCTCATCATTCTGATGAGCAGGCTTACAGAATATGATTGCAGCTTTTTCTAGATGATATTCACAAGGGCTCATTCAAATAACAATAAGCTTGGCAAGTGATCAAACATTCTGTTTTTCTTTGCGTTTCTAGAACATTGTGCAGCACATTCTCGGTGCTATGGGTGATCTTGGCCGGAATGCAAGAGTGACATCACAATCATCAGTAAGCTTCCATCCCTCGTTAGCACTCTTTGATCTGAATTACACAAGATTAAGGATTTTGTTTTAAAGTCATGAAAGTGAAGAAAGTATAAAACGACCAACTGACTCTCGGTAAATCATCTAACGTGGCATCATACCGTATTCTAGCTTCAAAGAAGTTTGTTATTGTCACAGGGTGGTCTGTTACTTGCGTGGATCTTCACATTTGTGTAGTACAAAGACAAACAGACCTTGCATACTTGTTTGACAAAATTAACTTCTTGTATCTAAGAGATTTTGTCAAAAAAGTGATTGAAAATGTGGTGTATGGAGAAGATTGAAGTAAAACAAACAACAACTTACTGACACTCCAATGGTAAGAACTGGATTGTTGGCTTTGTAATTCCAGACCTCTGCTCCATGTGTGAGTCTGTTTTATCGCATTCATCCCAGTAATTCTTTTCTTGAGATGAATTCTCTTCTAACTTTGTATTCACATAGAGGAATGTAACATAACGTGATCGTGGGTTTAACACATCAAATGCGGGAAAAAAAAAAGAAAGAACAAGTCCTTTCTACCTCAGAATAGTGCTCCACAGGATCGGAAGTATGCTGATTAAAAAAAAAAAAAAATGCAAAGAGCACAGAATTGTGCTGCCTGTTTTCAGGCATGGAATGATGAGTGGATTCACTATGCTGTTGAATGGGCAATTCAAACAGCAATAACATATAATTGAAAAGCAATCAACTCTCTAGTACAGAGTGAAAGTATTCTCATCTTGTATCATTGTTGTTGTTGTTGATGGGATCCAATATGATGTCCAGTATGATCAGATCCAACATTTCAAACAGCAATAGGCAATGGAGAAAAGCAAGTATTATTTTGCATGTATAGAGGGAGAGAATTCTCCTATTTTTTATAAGTACTATCATTTTCTTTTCTTCAAATTTGCAGAGAGATGGGACTTCAGTAGACGTTCACATCAACCTTGGTCCTGTCCTACCGGCACTGGCTCTCCAGAGCGAATCCCACATGCTGATGTTCAACATCCTCTCCATGATACACCATGCGGACAACCTTATCAACAGACTGGAGGTAAGCTTTAAAAAATATTAAAAAAAGGAAGAAAAGAGAAGGGTGCACTGGTATTATTGGTAGTCTAGTGTGCCCATGTTGTGATTTGTTGGCTAATTATGGTGCTGCATTGAGGGCCTACTGCTGTGGTTCAGTTTGTACATGTAAGTGTTCACAAATATTGTTTAGATTTTGGACATATCACATGAATTCACCCTTCATGAGCCATGTTTATAGTTCATACCCATGATGAGGCATTCATCATATCTGCATTCTACACATGATTCCATGCCTGTCATCATGGGCAAGGTCAAGATAATTTTGCATGTATTTGTGTCCCATCCTTGTTGCTTACTGTATTGAAATATTTGGCTAATATATCAAGTAAGTGTTCATCAAGGTGTGATGTGATAAATATTGTAGAGAAAATGTTTCTGCTAACTTCACTTGAGAGAGGAAAGGCTATTTTATCTCATTATTGGCAACATTCTGAAATCAGAGTTTCATGTAAACTGAGATCTTCCCTTTTGTCTTGTACAGGCAATTCACCCCACCCAAGAAGGTGCTGAAAACAGACCAGCATGTGATCCACAGAACACAACATCCGGACAGTCTGCTACCACTAGCACTCAGACAGCATCTACCACTTCGACGTCGACATCGACTTCGACCTCAACGTCAACATCTACGGCATCCACACCCACCTCCAGCTCTTGGTCGCCCATGGAGCCCGAGGAGCCCATGGACACCAGTGCAACAGAGAGCCAGCCTGCTACCACGACGACTGCACCCTCCTCCTCCACCAACACCACTACTACCGCCCCATCAGCCCCAAGCTCCAGTGCTGCGGATCAGAGACCAACCAGTGAAAGCGACAGTGGAAGTGCCAGCACGGGTAGTGGTGGTGGTAGTACCAATGCCCAGTCCACAGGAACCCAGACTAACCCTGCTCCAGCGAGTTCCAGGTGATTGTTTGATGATAATTGGTGGTATATACATTACTCCTATGCATAATCTGGTTCAGTCCTTCGTGTTTGTGTGCTATGCTTCTGTGTTGTTGTTGTTATTAACTTGTATTTTATCTTGACAGCATACCTACATGCTTGCACAAATACACGCTAAACTTTGTATGCGTAAGTAATGAGTCGACATAGGTTCAAATGGTCCATATTTTTTTGAAGATCTCTGTAAACTTATATAATGGAGTCTGTCTACTTTTCAAAGAAGCAACCTTCTGGCAATTATAATCTATACTAAGTATACTAAGTATGGAGGCATGAAAACAAAGTCCAACCAATTTTTGCCTGCCAACTGTCTGGATCCAAGACCAGTACTTCACATACATACGCATTCTGTGGGTAGATCTAAAGCAAAGTGAACCGTACCAAACCCGTGCCAGAAGAACACTATAACGTTCCTAAAGTGTACTGTACCAAACTGAACCGAGCCAAAAGAGGACCACTACCTGATGTGCTCCAAAAGGGTACCAAAAGCGTACCAAAAGTTCGCATGTGAAGAATGCACATAACATGCACATACGTCATAATGTAAAGAGTTCATTCTCTTTATTCAGGACATCTGTAAGTAGCTTAAGTGCGCGAGGTGAATGGCCCTGTCGCTACAAAATGCGTGACCTCCTCTAAAAACAACTCACTAGGTACGCTTTCTCAACGGAGCGCTTGAACACTCCAAATGTAGCGCAGCACGGTATGGTTCGCTTTGGTTCGGTTTGCTTTTGAGAGCTCGAACACACCACAAGACTCTGATACTGTACCTACAATCAGATTTGATCGTTGCCACCTAGGTACCCCAGAGTGACAACGTTGGTGGGTGGCCTGGAAGAGCTGCAGCGCCTGTGGCGGCGATTCAATCCGCACCTCCAACGCTACCAGGAGATCCTCAGGACAGACCCCACCTTCTCTGCAGTGAGTCTCAAAACCTGATGGACTTAGGTGGGGTGATGGTGTGAAAGCACTGTGTGAACACTTTATACCAGCAGGGTGGAAGTTTAGGCGTGCGTGTTATGTTGGCAAGAAAGCACTGGAGGTTGGAAACACCTTTGCCCAAATTCACAAAGGTGGTTTTTGAAAGTACATCCATGGTCTAGATTGAGTTCACCATGGACCAAAACATGTGTGAAATAGCCGTAACTTGCGTAGGTGCGTATTGCTATGTATTAATTTTTGGAAGACTGTTGGCATATGTGATGTGTCATGCACAACTACGCGATTGAAATTTGCGTGAAAGAGATTTAAACTTCCTTTGTGGATTCCATTCCTTATGTGTAATGCGTTATCTCAACTAGTAAGTAAAAGGCACCATTCGAACTTGTGGTGGTGGATTGTCAAACTTTGCTCACTGAGCTGTGTGGTGATGTTCAAAAGTAGAGAAAAACAGTCCAGCCTGCCAAACTTTTGAGAATTATGCTGACACTATCAAGAGAGCTATGAAGAAATATCACCATGCCAGAAAACATTTTACTGGACGGTTAATTCAAATGCTACTTTCTGTGGGACATAAATATGGTAATTCTGTTGCTCACAAATTTTTACCTTTTTTAATTAAGCAGTTTCTTATGATATACACAGTGACAAAGACTCTGAGTTTGTAGGACTATGCAGTTAAGGCTTTTCAAAGTGGAAATATTAATAGTTAAGCATTGCCCTTTTGTAGTGCTTGTCTTAAATGAATTGGAAAGCTGTTCTGTTCAATATGCAAGGAGTAATGGGATTTTTTTAAGGGTTGCCCTGCATCAGAACTACAATATATCACACCAACTTTATTGAAATGTGACAAGAATATTGTTGTGTTCTTGTACAGGTATACCACACCAACTTTATTGAAGTGTGACAAGAATACTGTTGCGTCCTTGTACATGATGTCACATTTGACAAGAGCATTATTTGTTTACCATTTTTTACCCTGTCTAAATCAACCCTTCCTAGGCGCAAGACCGCCGGGACGCCCAGAGCACCGTCAACCTGTGCAACCAGGTCCTACACACACTGGGCCACATGAACCACGCCTTCTCAGAGTTCATGGTGGACCTGTCTGCACAGCCACCCCGCACCATCCGTGCACCGGCCCCTCCATCCACAGTCCCACGCATTCCACTCCGTGTAAGCAAGCACTTCCAATATTAGAAATCATGGTAACATAGATAAAAGTGATGATATGGTTTCACTTACCCAGGGTAGCCTGTTTAGTGTAAGCAATGTTCTCCTGGATGGCCCTGCTGTTATTGTGAATACTCCAGCATTGTCATAAATACAACAGACGCACAACAGAAGTGTCAAAAAAGGGCTGTTCAATTTCTCCCTTTGTATTTATTATGCAATTTAAAACAGAAATGATATACAAACTACCAGTATTTTGTGTGTATGTAAGTAGCTTGAAGGACAAATGTCAAGAATAATTGTGCATGTCGAAATTTTCATTGTTTTTGAACAATAATGAGAAATATGAAACCCCCAATATTCTTCTTGAAGTGCATTCATCTGTTTAATTTTTGTACTTTGAATCCATCTTGATGGACATTTATCACGTCAATTTTTTCCCACACTGTGTCGCTCTTCAAATTTTCTGATGGTACACGTAGATTGGTGGGGTCAATCCCAATCAGGTGACGGTTGGTCTCCCAGGCAACAGAGCGTCGGCTGCTCCTCCCCCTCCTCCTCCTCCACCCTTCTCCACGTCGGGAGGGGCGCAGACACAAGGGGGCACCCAGGCTTTTGTCACTGTCACTTCTGGTGAGAAGCCATGAGGTATCCTCCATTTGGGATGTCCTCATTTTTATGTTGTTGGCTAGTTCTGTATGCATGTTCGTGTTATGTGCCTGTATGAAAAAAAGTATAAGCCAATATTTAATTAGGTTGTGCACATTTGTACAAATAGCCTTTATTTCTTTCCCCCAGTTGGTGAGGCACTTTGCAGTGACATGATGCTGCCTAAGCTTGCCTAATGTAACAATTTGTTGAATTCATGCTCAACCAAAGAAAATATGGGCATAGACCAGGTAGCCAGAATAGCACATTATTGAACACTTGAGAAAGCATCCATTTCATTGTTTTGCATTAAATGCATTTACAAACTTTTTTCTGTTAATATTGCCAAATACTAGGCTTTAATGAACACTTTGTTGCTATCAAGTGGATGTGCTGGCAAACGCCAGTCATAAGGATTACATGAATAGTCTTTTTATCACAGATGCTTATCTCTGTGAATTTAAAAACCAACTTGCCTGTAAGTACACCTATCATGGTACTGAAACTACACTGTCATTGTACTGACACTAACACTGTTGTTTTACTGACACCAATTCTGTCCTGATTCTGACTCTGACACTTTTATGGTACCGATTCTCACACTGTCATAGTACTGACACTAACACTAACACTGTCATGGTACTGACGCTTGACATTGATGATTCAAGTGTGCGTTTACTTTCTGGTGTAGGTTCCAATGGAGGCAATAACAACAATCAAGGGGAAGCACGGTCCAACACCTCTACCACTCCTTCCTCCTCGTCATCGACGACCACCTCCTCCACATCCACCTCCCAGTCGACGTCCTCCACGCCCTCTTCGGCCCCAGGATCCGGCCAGTCTGGCCCGACGCCGCCACCGCCACAACAGGGGCCCCCCAGGCCTGGATTTGCCCCCTTCCCAGCCAGTATGTTTCCCCCTGGTCTGATACCAGGCCTGGCTCCCGGCATGCCCCTGCCTTCCGGTATCACCATACAGCAGACCAGAACCACCACGGGTGGGTGTCACCATGCAAAAGATGAAAAATTCTATAATAACACTCTGTGTGTGCCACATTTACTTAACCATACCCCTATAAAAAGCAGAACCGAAGCCGAAAGTTGGGGTACATAGTGTACATTGAAACAGTGCATAGCTGAATTTGATCGTATTTTCTTAACTGTGTCTAAAAGCTAGTTGTCCATGCAGCACAAGATTTTGAGAGATTTTGTGCACTGGGTTGTGCTGCTAATTACGTCTGCTGGGTATGATATATTACAATGTGATCTGATTATAATATTGTTTCTCTTTCATGCGACATCATGAGTATGTCAAAGAGGTAATCCCAGATGTTGTTACTCTTTACACTAAAAATTTTTTGCTTCCTTTGTTTGAAAGCTGGGTTGCTATGAAATTATAGTCTGTTGATGACAGAAAGTGGCTGAGCCATCTCACATGTGATACTTAGTACACTGGTTACACATTGCCCTCCCATTCACATATATGTTGTATGTGGTGCTTTTAAAATCTCTATCTGCCAAGGTGACAGACTTGTCCAAGCAGTGTTTGTATAAATCACTCTTTCACAAGAGGAGGAAATGTGTCTCTTGATCATGATTTTGACCCACGTTTCTTTTTCCACTGCAGCTGGTGGCCTGCCTTCGAACGTGATGCAGGGCTTTGCCCAGATCATCAGCCAGCAGATTCAGGCGGCCGTGAATGGAGCGCGGCAGCAGCAGCAACAACAGCAACAACAGCAACAACAACAGCAACAGCAGCAGCAGCCGCAACAGCAACAGCAACAGCAGCCAAGATCTCAACCCCAGCAGTCTATGAGATCACCATCACAACCAGGTACCTACTCAAACAGTCAGAGATTTGATGCCACTGCAGATCTTCCAAGTTAGCAGAAACATTGTCCAAGTGTACAGAATCATATAGGGGCAATGTAGTTACTGCTGATACGTAGACAGTTGTCATTACCATTATGTTGTTTTACGTCATCATTGTTATTATTAGTGATATTGTTTATTTAATCATTATTGTTTTTATCAACATTATTATAATTGCATTATCATTATCATAATCATCATCATCATCATCATCATCATCATCATCATCAAGCAATGTATTGCTGATCATTTTATGACTGAGTAATATTGGCCTAGATTGTAGTGCCTGTAGTGTTTCTGACTAAGATTTTACCAACCATCTATTCTTATTTTTTTTCTTTAGTTCCATCTGGCAGTGCTACAACAAACACAACGTCAACCTCTTCTTCAGCCTCAGCTCCAACCAGTGAGCGGTCTACAGGGGGAGTCCACACCTCAACAACACCCCCTGGGGGCAACGCCGGGCAGCCCTTCCACACCTTCAACCCTTGGACGTTGCTGCAGTGGGACCCGCACCTCCCCTGCAACTCCCGGCACCGAGGCACGCCCCTGATGACTGCCGGTAACCAACGGCGGCAGGGCCAGCAGCATCCCCAGCAGCAGACGCCACAGCAGCAACAATCACAGCAGCGTCAGGAGCAGCAGCCACGGGCAGGGACAGGAGCGCAGGACGGGGCGCAAGAGCAACCCTCAACTGCTCCCGATGTCCACCCAGATGATGCCATGGAGGTGTGTGCTCCCTGTGAAACCAGCTCTGGTTGTTGTCTTATCTTTTACTGAATTATCCTAACTCATACATTCATATTTCACTTTAGTATGATAAAGGCCACCTGTGCGTCTTTGATGCACAGAAAAAAAAAACACCAAATGCACAAAAAAACAAACCAAATACACAAAAAAAGAAACGCACTGAGAAACTCCTCCATATCATTGTTGCTTTCGTGCAAAGGTTACGTCTCATGTTACTCATTGCAGGTCTTGCATGATACATTGCCAGCATTAGTATTATGTACATTTGCAATTCCTCCATTTTGTTTTTGATAATTCAATAAGAATGAAATAATCATTTCATGTTTCTTTCTTTTCTAATTTCGTTCATTTTCAGGAACAGGCCTTCCATGACATTGTAGGTGGTCTTGTGAGTGCTCTCAGCAGCCAACCTAATGCACCAGGTAAGAGAAGAAAAGGCTCCTGCACCCAGGAATGGATTTCTTTTCCCCGGCTCTTTCGTATTGTTTTGATTAGCGATGTGTCTATCAGAGTTCTCGCACTCCAAATTTTGCCTCCGTACAACTTCTTCAAAGGGTAAATCCCATTGAGAAGGATACTCACATATGCTTTATTTGGGTTTGTAACTCTTAACCCTTTAACTCCAGCTGGAGTACTCCTTCTGTGGCTCTCTCTCTTTACCTTCTGTCCTTTTGCTTTTTTAGCTCACCTGAGCCAAAGGCTCAAGTGAGCTGTTTGCTATGTTTGTAGGTAGTAGTCTGGAAGAATACATGGAAAGTGAATTTTCCATACTCAGTTGAGTGCCATTCCACAATGTTCTCTTGTTTCCTCTCCCAGTTACTCTTTCTGTGTCCCTGCCACCGTCTATCTCCATTTCTCTTTCCCTTGTTCTTTCCTTTTCTCTTTCTTTGAATATAACACGGGAGGCTATGGAAATTGGTGATGTCAGCTGTGTGATATCCATTTTTGCTCAAACAAAATTGCATCGTTGACATACAGCAACATCGTGCAACTTTTGACAGCATGTCACGCGATGAGCAATCGACCAGTCGGATAAATACTTTTTAGGTGTTATATAAACTGTGATGTACCACCTTATCACTTCCCTTTTCAGTGCTGGTCCAAGCCCACGTGCGAGGTCCTGAGGTCGTCAATGTCGGAAGCGGCCAGGCAGGGGGTCAGCCACGCACGGGGCCCCAAGTGGCCAGACAGGTACCTAGGGCCGGTGGTGGCGGTGGCGGGGTCAACCTTTCAGCCCAGCAGCTCTACTCGGCCATCATGATGGCCACCCAGGCCAGCGTCATGCCCGGGACCAGTAGCCCCACCGTGGAGCAGTTTCTGACCAATTTGTCCCTGGAACACTCTTTTGGGGATGGTGAGTCGCTTGTTGCCTTTGACCTCATTGGAGACTGTTGTGTGTAACATGCTGCATGTGCCATATATTTAGCGAATCTATTTGTTCTACTGGTCTGACATGTCTGTCGGACCAGTAGGTACCCAGTTTTTCTATCTTTTACTGGTCCATTCCTGAAAAAGTTCCTGGTCTGACAGTGATTTTACTGGTCAGGGATCGTCAGATCAGTGCCAGTGTGCAGCATTGCATTCAGTTATTATCAGAAAACAAAATTAACCAGCTCGCATTGAAAACAAGAATGCTATAAACTTAGGAAAAAAGCGTTTCGAATTACCAGCACTACAATGTAGTCCTGAACTAATTCTTAGATCATATGACTGAAACAGACATCCATGGTACTTGTAATAGATACAGTGTACTGCTCACTTGAGAATGACAACTTGTAAATGTCAACAAAACAGTGTTGAACAGTGTCTGCAAGGAATGAGAAAAGATATCTGCCTGTCCTTCCTGCCACACCCAGCTTTTTCATCTTCTTCTTTCTCCTTCTTTCGACCACGCCCTAGGAATGGTGGGCAACCTGTTCAACGTCCTGCAGCGCAGCCTGACCATGTCCGACATGGTCCTCCTCTTCATGGGAAACATGTCGCCCATGGGACGCATCCGGCCGCAGCTGGCTGAGCACATCCGCACGCGCACCCTCGACGGTCAAGCGCCAACACCTGACAACATCAGGGTGAGTGCATCAAGGGGTGGGGGGGAGGGTCATTCTTACGTGGTCCGGCTTGGCAGTTTTGATTTTCAATTGATACCTCTTGTTTAAGTGAAGTCAGGTACTAGGTTGAGGTTTGACTCTTTCTGGGATGTGCAGAAAATCAAGCATATTTCAAAATCAAGCATATTTTTTAGTGAACCAAACAAAAACAAAATAAAACAAAATAGCACATTGAAATGGCCATTAGAAACAGTCATTCCATTTGTCTATTTGAGGTTTGGCCGAAATGGAGTACTGAATGACCAGATTTCATGTTAATGTGTTCAAATTTGTGTTTAAAAGTTTTTGATGTGGCCACTAAAGAAGGACTAAAATGCTCAGGGGCAAGCTACCACTGTATCATTGACTTTAATTCCCCTGCAAAGGATTAGGCAATGAGGATAAAATGCCTTGTCTAGGTGGTACAACTACTGGTGCTAGGGGGACTTGAACCAGGGACCTTACATTTAAGAGTCAGTGAGTCTGTCCACCGAGTCACGATGGCTCCTCTGTTCATACTTCTCACTCAAAGTGTGTCCCTGGCGAACCTCAGATTAGAATTCAGTGGATGTCCCAGAGTTGTGTGGTAGAGTGACACGCGATGTGGAAATAGAAATGTGAATTAGGGATCAGCAGCTTACCGTGCATTGTCTCTCTTGACATAATGGCAATAAGAGCATGAAATCATTACTTTTGGTAGTGGCAACAGTGCATCTGTTATTATTACTATTACTGCTTCTACCATTACTACCGCTACTAGAACTATTACTAAATCTAGTACAACTTTTGTTGTTATGATGATGATGATGATTATTATAATAATAATTATCATTATTATCATTACAACTACTACTGAACCACAACTACTACTACACCAACTGTAAAAGTGGAAATTTCACAGTGGGGAAAATTTATCCGCATTTTGCAAGACTTGCAAATAGCATGAAAATGAAAGCACACAAAAAATTTTGCTTCCTATATGTGATACTAGTTCATAGTTTGACTCCACAGAATTAAAAGCATATGAAATTCACCTTACCTGGCGAGTGCAAAAAATTCCCATGTTTCCGCTTTTGCAGTACAGTTGAACCTCTCGTATCCGGAGAAGTCAGCACCGGGGCTCATCCGGATAAGGGATTCGGCCGGATATGGGAGACTCGATGCTTTATACATGTACATATACATACACATGTACTGATGTAGCCCATTGTAGTACCACATGTTGTAATGTGTATACTGCGACCTTTTCATTGTTACACTCAGTAACAGACCCCAAAATAGAGGTGTATGTTAATGTTGGAAGTAATATGTAATTCATGTGTGTTTGTGTAGGAGTTCTCAAGGAGTTGGGAATCCCCCTTTCCTCCCGTAATCAATAAAAAAAAAAAAAAAAAATCACGGCGAGATTGCGTCCGTATAATAGAGAGATCCGGATAAAGGGAGGCCGGATAATAGAGGTTCAACTGTACTTCTTTATATCTCCCTTCCCTCACTTTACCAGTTCTCATAATGATACTTTTATGCTCACATATTTCAATTTTAGGCTGCAGTGGAAAGGATGATATCTGAAATACAGCCAGTGCTGGAGGAATTCACGGTGAGTTTGGAATTGACCGGTTTACGGGTGAAAGACTAACTTCAAATGTTTTCTGGAGTGATGGTTTGATATAAGTGTGTGATATGAGTTACCATTCATGTTTGTGGTGATCATCATATGATTTGGAGGGATTTTTATAACTTCCGCTCCGAGCATGCATTGTCAGAGTAGCAAAGAGAATGGATTGTTTGTGAAAGATACACTTTTTACGTGACTTTGATTCCCAGCATAGCCAACAAGAAAGTAAAAAAGGAATCCATTTAACTCATTATATAGTATGTGGCTTGAAGTAATTGCTTGTTGTTGTGTTATCATTCTTTCTTTCCAAAGCCAAAAGTTTAATTCTGAAGAGTATGAATTAGAAATTAAGTAACTAGTGTGATACTGGTACAGTTAGTATGATGCATTTCTAAAGCAGAATTTTGACCCGTTGAAAGAGTTAAGTTGGCATCACACTCCATTTGTTGTTTTGTGTAATTTGTGCATATAGCTCTGCATGACTGTCCATGATAACCATGATTCGGTTAGAGGGGATTAATTTGATAAATATGCTTTGTGTACTATTACAAGCAGTGCACGCTGTGGAGTACATGTTGACTGTTTTCGACTTCTTGCACTGTAAATGCATAACTAGCCCCTGTACATTTGCCATGAGTGATCCAACGTAGAGCATGCATACACATGCACCCTTTGTATGGTTTGTATGAAAGATACTGTAAAAGCCGATATTTTCGTGAGGGTTTAATCTTCATGAATTTTGCAAACCACTGTTGGACCACTACTTGAAAAATGTGTAAAAATATCGCAATGGACAGTCATTAGCGCACTTACGATAGCCTCTACGTATGTCAAATCGCAAAAGCAACATCATGCAAAACTGATTATGACCTCGTCATTCGCAAAAAAAATATCAATACATTAAAATAACAGCTGTTACTATAAATTGTCTTTCATTTCGCCACATCTTGGCTGAATTTTTTTTTTTTTCTAACAACAATGTTATGACACTTCTGTTTTTCAGAGAGACACGCCCACTGAGCGAGATGTGGACATCGTGGCAACGTTCGTGGCGATTATCTCTGAGATGGGGAAGAATTTCATCTCTGCAGCTCTGGATAACAGTATGCATCTCTGTCTGTCTGTCTGTCTCTCTGCCTGTCTGTATGTCTGTCTGTCTGTATATCTGTCTGTCTGTCTGCTTGTCTGTCTGTCTGTCTGTCTGTTTGTCTGTCTGCCTGTATGTCTGTCTGTCTGTCTGCTTGTCTGTCTGTCTGTCTGTCTGTATTTCTGTCTTTCTGTCTGTCTTTGTCTCTCTCTCTCTCTTTTGTATTCCAAGCTGTATTCGCTCTAGCATGTCATTTCTGAAGAGCCACAAATCTTTTGCGTAAATGTCTACTTTTCCAGTATGGGGATGTGAATGCATTCTTCAGTGCAATTTGCCAACCAATACAAAAGTTAGTAAGGTATTGCTGAGGGTGGCGTAACTTACATAGGCCTTTGTTTCTTATTGCGGTTATTGGGAGAAGTTGATGCTCATCATGGATAAAGGAAATGATTCCCCCCTCCCCCCCCCCCCCAAAAAAAAAATAGAGAAAAAAACAAACAAAAAGAAAAGGAGCTTTAAAGTGAGACTGGCTCAAAAATCATGTTGCAGGTCATATCTCTTTGTTCTTGTCCTGCAGCCATGGTGGACTATCCCAACGAGGTCAGGCAAATCGTAAGCACCTCCACACAGCGCATGGCGGCGGCTCTGGTCTACATTCGCGGCAGTGTACAGGCAGCGATAGACTACTTCCAGCAGAGAATGGTGAGTGGAAAGAAGGTCTTTCAGTGAATAGTTGACCCTGAGATCCAGCTGGCCTAGGGTGATGGCATCATTTTCTGGAAGCAACAGATCATGTGAAAAAGTTGGTAGAGATGTTGGGTCCATAATGTGAAAGCTGCAACCATTTCAATGTCCCGTGCACCATACCTTAGTTTGTTACTTTATTTACAAAAGTCCCAAAGCTTTTGTTTGTGTGTGTGTGTGTTTGTGTTTGAATATAAGAAGAACGGTCTCTTCTTTCATCAGGTAGAATAGTATACAAATGATGAATGTTTATGAGTGCAATGGACAGAATATTTCATGAGGTGAAAGATGAAATGATCCATTCAACGGCGCGCAGCCGAGGTTGAATGGATCACACATTTTATATTACACCGAATGAAATATTCTGTCCACTGCACAAATGAAAAACATTTATTATTTGTTTTATATAACGCCTATAAGAGATCCTTGTCCTTTATTAAGGCCAAAAAAAAAAAATTGTTGCATTGGCGTAACATGAGATTTTCAAATAGGGTCGGTCGGGCGGATTTTTTTTTTTTTTTTTTTCTTGCTACCTGCATTTTACGTGTAAAACTCGTGCTCAGCTCAGTAAACAGTTACAACTGCTGCACCGAATGTGCTGTGTTCATCTATTCTACAAATCTTTTATGAGGCCGATATTACTGGAATTATACCCCTTCACAGAATTTAAAGATGTTGAAATCCCTATCCTGAATGTTTTCACTTCATATTTTACTATTTTGACTTAGATAAGATAGATGCAAATTGACCCATATATACAATCTTTTCATCGCACACGGCGATCTCTATTACAGTCCCACATATACAGATTCGTGTAAGTTCTCCACACAAGAAACCTATGGCAAAACTGTGCACAATACATCGCAGTCTGAATGCTATACGTATACACTGAATAAATCTTGTTAGAGTACGTGTCCGTGTTGGAAACAGATGACGTACTGATCAAGGAAGGCTTATGCGAGGCGCTAGATCTCTCCCTCGTACATCCGATATCCCCAGAGCCGTTTCCACTTCCGCGTTTGTGCGATCGCGATCGCAATCAACAAGATATTTGATATCGATACCAAAAAATAAATAATAAAAAAACATGGGGTCGGCGGAATTTTTAGGGTCGGGCGGGTTACGCCAATGCAACAATTTTTTTTTTTTGGCCTAATTTAGAAACAAGAGAGAATCTGAGATCGCGAGAGTGCTCACTGAGCGCTTTATGCTAGGTAGCGCGCTGTCGCATACATACACTGCAAAACGCAAGCGTATACGCGTAGTGTGCTGGGCTCTCAGTGAGCGTGCAGTGGAGCAAATCGTATGGATCCAAAATTGCACGGTAAATGGAGCCACAATTGCACGGATGATGACGTCATAGTAAAATGGGCCGAATGATCAATGTCAAACGACCAATCAAATGACAAGGATCTCTTCAGGCGTTATGTAATAACCTGATATCTTATGCCCCAGTCACATGGACATCCCGGACAGGATCCGGGATGATCCGGGGAGAGATCTGTGTTGACGCCTTGGACATCCTTGGATATCCATGTAAATCCGGGGACATCCGGGAGGCCAACACGGCAACTTTTGGAGGTAAAGACCATTCGGCGTCATCCGGGGATTGCCATGTTGGCAGAGCAATCCGGGGTGGTTCGTGTGGCTACTGTGTAACTGAGTCCAAGTAGATGCTGTGTTTGTCCGTGTAGACGCCGCGCTCTTCTGGCCTTACACGTGTACCTGCCATGTTGATACTGTGCGTACAGTCATACCAACGCTTGTCGACACTCCATCGAGGTCAAAACTATACCGGATCTCCCCGGATCTCCCCGGATCACCATGTAGATTCTTGAGCATCTGTGTTTATATGCGACTGGTGCATTATTCTTCATTTTTGACAAGATGGTAGGGATGGACTAGGCTTGCCTATCTTCAACTCTTCTTATTTGTGAAAGCTCTCACCTTGTGACCACGTGACAGGTCATCCACAGGAGGATCTCATCGTATAAGATATTTGGAGATAGCAATTCTTGCTGGAATGGCAATTTCCTGCAGCAACAGCCAATCAGAATGCAGTATTCTTGTCATCACCATGACGCTTGCCATTGTAGCATGCGTTGCTAACATAGCACAATTTTATGAAATTGAGCTCTGGGCCTGGTTTTATCTAAAGATAAAATCAGTTTTGAATTTCCTTAACATAGACTTATCATAGAAATCAACTTTATAGTTAGTTTTAACTCTTCATAAAGCAGGGCCGTGAAATGATAGAAAGGGCCCACCAAATATAGGGTCAACTCTGAAAGTTGCGCAATGAAAATCGAGAGTTTGGTTTGATATTGTGTTAAGAGTGATGAATGTGATTGCATGCATGAAGGGGGGTATAAACATTCTGTCTCTGACTAACAATTGTAGATGAGTAGCATTGTTGGGGTAAAGCGGTGTTTGATTTGATTTAATTCATTCACAAAATGCATATACATACATTAGTCACAAATATGCACATAGTTTGTACATGAAACATGTTATTTTACATTTTGTGTGGATCGTCATAAGCTATGAAAAGCTTGACTGGGACGTCCAGTTATTGTATTTGTTTGCGAGCAAAAAGTTGGCACAGAATGAGACATTTCTGCTGTGTCTGCTGCACTTCTGCAGACGACGTTCCTGTCGCAGGACAGCCCTGAGCTCACCGCCTTGGGGATGCCGATGATCTTGACCAACGTCCAGAACTTCATGAGCACACGGACGCTGACCGAGCAGGACGTGATGCCGTACATCGTCAGACACACCGCACAGCCTGCTGCTACGGCAACCACTGGTGAGTTGACAAGCCTTAGCTCACGCAGGCCTTCATTCATGATTGACATACATCCGCGTTTATTCATTTTTGTCTTGCTGCGTGTGAAGTGACATTGATGTTAGAGCGATAAACAATCTACATAACAAATGTGGTGATAATAGTAGGTAATAATGATAATAATGATAAACCTGATAAAGATATCAATAATAATGCTGTAATATTCCGTAAAGATGCCTATTGGTATGTTCCATGAAAACCCCCCAAAAAAGTTATAACTCTGAATCAGTGAAACAAAAGCAGTTAAATCCATGCACTTAGCCTGATAGTGCGGTTATGGCAACTCCCAATTTGTAATAATAATAATTGATATGATTTATATAGCGCCAAATCCACTCTGCAGAGTGCTCTAGGCGCGGAAGGAAGAGAAAGTGAAGGAGATAAAGGACATACAAATATCAAGTACATGTAATAAGTAGTCAAATTGAGGCTTTAAACAAGTGAGTTTTTAGACTGCTTTTAAAGGAGTCTGATGAAGAACAATTTCTTACGGCTGGAGGTAAGTTATTCCATAAGGTGGGAGCAGCATGGCCAAAGGCACGTGTGCCCCATATTGTAGTGAATCTTGGAATTATCAGAGAACCGGAGTTGGATGAGCGTAAAGATCTAGCAGGGATGCAATTATGGAGTAAGTCAATGTTATACTGAGGAGCAGCGCCCTGAATGCAATGAAAAGTCAAAAGTAAAATCTTAAAAATAATGTGATCTTTGACTGGTAACCAATGAAGTGATCTCAAAATAGGGGTGATGTGAGTGTGCTTCTTGGATAGTGTGAAGATGCGTGTACCTGTCTAAAATGTACTAAAATACTGTACATGCGGTGTATTTCACACCATTTTTATTTCTAGCAATCTTTTTCATGATTTAATGATATTTAGCAACAACTCATGATAATTGTGCGTCCTGTGACACAAATTTTGATCAAATCCAAAGGTCATTGAATCGTCCCCAATTTTCACCTCGTGCAGAACCTCAACCAGCTAAGCCCGAGGAGGCCAAGCCTAAAGCAGCGACCTCATCCCCAGCTGGGTCCACGGAGCCACCCGTAGCCAGACCCCAGGTGGATGGGAGTAAAGGACCAGCTGCAAAACAGCTTGTTGAGGAGGACCAGAAATCAGAAAGTAGTGATGAGGTTGGTCACGCATTGTCTGAATTTTGTTGTTTTTCGTGTTCGCTTACTTGATAGTTTGTTTGTTTTTTTAAATGTGATACATTGACAATAATCGTTTTGTTCTGTCAGGTTCAGAGGAATTTTCGCTTTATCAATGGTCCAATTTTTGCCACTTTATTGACTTTTTGTTGCCACAAGCACTGGCAGTATTTCCATTTCTTCCTTTATTTTTTTCTTTTCAGTAAGTGCAATCAGTAGTAGCTCCATACAATTAAAATGAATACAGTGAAATCCCGTTATAACGAGGTCTGTGGGACCGGTGATATTACCTCGTTATAACCGGTACCTCGTTATAACCGTACGCATCAAAACAAAGAAAAACATAAGCACGACGTCATACACCCATCAATCAAACTTAAGAACATCCTTTGCGTTGTTATTACACAATTATTGATCGTTATTATTGAGACAATAAAGGAAAATTATTTGTGAATTGATACAAAAGATGGAAAAAAATAGGGGTTGAATTGCGTTATTTCTTTATTTTTCTTCCAAAAATCTCTTCGCATAATAGTTGAACACTATGTTCTTGAGAAGAAGGCCTACTTGGCAGGATCATATTTGTGATTCATGACAATGAACAAAATCAGATTGTATAAAATGCATTTGTTAAGTTTTTCTAAACACCAGCGCAAATAGAGTAGAATACATGCGTTGTTTATCGTAACTTGCGAGGTATGTTACGCTGTTGGTGTCCAGCGGGAATGCGATGATTTCATGAATCATTGTGGCTGTAATCCTATACAAATTGAATGTATTATGATCGTTGCGCCCGAAGGGATTAAAAAAATGCGTTCTTTATTTTCTTCTGAAAATCTCTTCGCGTTTTGTACACCCGTTCTTGAAAAATATGCGACAGGGTGGAATTTGGAAGGTTGTGACCCTTTTTACGCAAATCTGTACCTCATAGACCATTCTGAAAGAAAGAAAAATCTTCATTGCAGTGTTAAATGATAATGAACAAACCTAGATCTATTCAAACTGTTAAAATGCATTTATTTCTTTTTCTGCACCAACTCAATTAGATAGATTAACATGCGCTATTCAACTATTTTTACGCTACTGTCACCCGGTGGGATCGCGATGATTTCATGAATTATTTTGACTTTAATCATACACACTCATTTATTTATCACTTGTTACATGATAATGAACAATTCTAGATCTATTCAAATTGTTAAATGTGTTTGTTTCTTTTTCTGAACACCAACTCAATTAGATAGATTAACATGCGTTATTCAACTATTTTTACGCTACTGTCACCCGGATTTCATTAATTATTTCGATTTAATCATATACACTCATATTCACTAACCAGCAAAACAACTGGAAGTCGGAAGTAAAAATAGAAAGGAGATAATGATGAGTTGCACACGCATTCCAATATTATTGTCCATTTTGGCCACGAGTGTCGCTATATACAGGAAAATTTTTTGAATGCGTTTTATTTTTCTCTTTCTCTCGTTGCGGTGTGGTATGACCTAATATCACGCACGCGTATTTCGCGAAAAAGAAAATCGAATGATTTTATTCAATAACTTACAGTAGTAGTAACATCGGAAAGTATTTCTGTGTCTTATTGCGTGGTTTAGAAGAAAACATGAACTGGGTCAATCCATGTCAAATCATCCAGTGCTTGTCACCCGACCCCCTCCGATTTTCTTAAAAATCGCACCAAATGTTCCCCAGAGTGTCTGACGGAAAATCCCAAAATATTTTGCCCCAAGGTCAATTGGTTGCTAAGATACAGCCTCACATAGCAACCGGTGCGCATTCCAAAATATTAGTTAAAAGAAAATTAGGCATTTTTGATTGACTGTTTTAGCATGGATATTAATGCAAAAATGTTCATTATCTGGAAATTGAGAGAACTTTATAGTCTTTGCAAGAAAAACTTACTGTGACGAGAAATTGACTTTTCGTTAACGTGCACGAGGTCACCGAAAATGGTGTTAAATGTTAATTTTGAAAATTTTAATGCATATTTAGAGGCTAATATCTTCCACATTTCATCACCTTAGGTTCTAAAATATTATGCTGTTGAAGGCTTTGACTTGCTCAGTAATTTTGAAAAAAATCAGCGCATTCATACGCACCGTTTTTACGGAGAGCGCCCTCAAAGTTGACAAAAATGAAAAATGTGCCAAATTCAAGGTCACAGATCACCCTTCGTCCCACCTAGGAATGGCATCAATTTTTGTGTATTGATAGACATTTACCTATATTATCTTGGGTTACCAAAGAAATTTTGCTACCGAAATGTTCAATGGCAAATTTACCCCACCGAAAATGGTCGTAAACGGCCAAATTTCCATGTAATATCACATATTGGGTTTGGAGGACATTTCAAATGTCCACACTTTCAAGATGAAAAGCACTAGCCCTGTGATATTTGCAGTAGACATAGTCTGTTATACATATTTCAGTAATATATACCACAAAACACTTGTATTACTTAGTAATGACCTTGAAATTTAATCCAAAATTTGATAAAAACAATAAATTGCTCCATTTTCCTCATTGCACTGCATATAAATACGTGTTTTGAAAGACATTTCACAGAGTAATATTTCAAGAATTATGAAAGCTGAAAGCCTACCTTATTAAGGTTCTAAAGTATTTGTGCTCTTCTTTCAGATTTAGTGTCAATTTGATCATGAATGTTTTACCCTTGACCTTGAAGCCCTTCTAAAAATAGCTGTAAATTTGTTAACTACAAATTACACACACGACAGGTGTATTATGGCATGATATACTTGTGATTCTTTCACAAACACAAAAGCTTTTTATGGTATAAATGTATATGCTGGAATTAATCTACACTCATGCTTGCAAGATATGTTACAATTAATAACTTTGTTCTGACAATGACCCTCAATTTATGACCTTCAAAATCATGAGAAATGCCTATTCCTCTCCATAAAGACCTGTATTATGTACTGAATAATAGTTGATAATATTGACGTTGCGCCCAACATAATATAGATTCTTATTCTAGCCTGTGAAACGCACATTAAAAGGAATGAGAGTCTTTTTTTTCGGGGGATTTGTTCTGTACCTTATGGAAACTTCCAAAATCATTTCAATTCTTATGTATTTTCTTGTTTTTGGAATTTCTTATGTATTTCTTTGTTTTTCATTTTCTAAAGCATAACTGTGTTTTCTTTTATTGGAAATTGTCACGGGCCACTTTTCTACCATAACCAGAATAAAATTAATCAATCAAAGTGATAGATAGTAAAAATGGTCAAGTTTTTATGAGTTTCCAAACAAAGCACTGTTTTCCATAGGAAATGCACACAAAATCACAAAATGTTACTGTCCCCTTTTTTGATTGAAATTGAGGGTCATTGTCAGAACAAAGTTATTAATTGTAACATATCTTGCAAGCATGAGTGTAGATTAATTCCAGTATATACATTTATACCATAAAAAGCTTTTGTGTTTGTGAAAGAATCACAAGTATATCATGCCATAATACACCTGTCGTGTGTGTAATTTGTAGTTAACAAATTTACAGCTATTTTTAGAAGGGCTTCAAGGTCAAGGGTAAAACATTCATGATCAAATTGACACTAAATCTGAAAGAAGAGCACAAATATTTTAGAACCTTAATAAGGTAGGCTTTCAGCTTTCATAATTCTTGAAATATTACTCTGTGAAATGTCTTTCAAAACACATATTTATATGCAGTGCAATGACGAAAATGGAGCAATTTATTGTTTTTATCAAATTTTGGATTAAATTTCAAGGTCATTACTAAGTTATACAAGTGTTTTGTGGTATATATTACTGAAATATGTATAACAGACTATGTCTACTGCAAATATCACAGGGTTTGTGCTTTTCATCTTGAAAGTGTGGACATTTGAAATGTCCTCTAAACCCAATATGTGATATTACATGGAAATTTGGCCGTTTACGACCATTTTCGGTGGGGTAAATTTGCCATTGAACATTTCGGTAGCAAAATTTCTTTGGTAACCCAAGATAATATAGGTAAATGTCTATCAATACACAGAAATTGATGCCATTCCTAGGTGGGACGAAGGGTGATCCGTGACCTTGAATTTGGCACATTTTTCATTTTTGTCAACTTTGAGGGCGCTCTCCGTAAAAACGGTGCGCATGAATGCGCTGATTTTTTTCAAAATTACTGAGCAAATCAAAGCCTTCAACAGCATAATATTTTAGAACCTAAGGTGATGAAATGTGGAAGATATTAGCCTCTAAATATGCATTAAAATTTTCAAAATTAACATTTAACACCATTTTCGGTGACCTCGTGCACGTTAACGAAAAGTCAATTTCGCGTCACAGTAAGTTTTTCTTGCAAAGACTATAAAGTTCTCTCAATTTCCAGATAATGAACATTTTTGCATTAATATCCATGCTAAAACAGTCAATCAAAAATGCCTAATTTTCTTTTAACTAATATTTTGGAATGCGCACCGGTTGCTATGTGAGGCTGTATCTTAGCAACCAATTGACCTTGGGGCAAAATATTTTGGGATTTTCCGTCAGACACTTTGGGGAACATTTGGTGCGATTTTAAAGAAAATCGGAGGGGGTCGGGTGACAACTTTTCTGAAAATTGGATGATTTGACGTGGATTGACCCAACTACGCAAAACGGGAAAGAGACATGGATAGCGTGAATTCGGTTTTCAATGTTTCATTTGTCGCGTATTTGAAAGCGGCAAGTCAAGAAACGGAACGAAAAAGAAAATGGAATGATTATGATTATGTTATGTGGTTTAGAAGAAATATGGAAGGAACAGTACTCGGTTATTCGTCACTGATAGTGGGCGATGAAGAAGGATAACGGCGGGACTGAAACATGTTTGTTTCCGAGTCTTCCCGCTTCAGCTACCGCGGTAGTACATATAGAGATCGAGACGGGACAGGCACTTGTGAGTGTGTTACTGCATTCAGCACAGACTCTGTAAAATGAGGATAGCATGAATTCGCTTTTCAATGTTTCGTTTGTCGCGTGTTTGAAAGCGTCAGGTCAAGAAATGGAACCTCGTTGTATCCGATCAAATTGCTTATGTTTTTCTTTATTATGATGCACCGAAAATGTCCTCGTTATAACCGGAATCTCGTTATAACCGAGCTCGTTATAACCGATTCGTTCTGCCATAGGTTTACACGCAAAGGAAAACGGGACCGACGCGATCGCCTCGTTATAAGCGGTTCCTCATTATAGCCGAACTCGTTATAACGGGGTTTCACTGTAGTGCTGTATGATATACAGGAAGATTTATAGTCTCATGTTTTTTTAAACCATTTATTTGGCACACATTCAAGTGGAAATATACACTGTACATTCCTGTAGTACAGGTTTCAATGTTACAGAATCACAAAAGATGCCACCACTTAACAACTACAGTATCTTCTATGATAATTCTCCTTACGACTTTTCTGTGGGCTCTGAACCATTGAAATATGTCTTGTGAATTATAATGTTTGTGGGTGTCTGCTACTTTAGTCTCCAAAACTTTAACCCTGTATCATCTTGTTTCCCCCTTCTTTGGAACGACAATAGACAATGGTATTTGAAGATGCAGTCGACATCCAGGAACCCGATCCAGCTCCAGCGGTGGGGTCCAGACGTGCGGTACAGGATCTGCCCATCCTAACAGGAATCCCTATGCATGGGGCTACTGCCAAACCTGCAGGCCGCGATGAGCCAAGACTGGCCACCAGGCGAGGGAGCCCCGCTGGGGCCATCGCCATGGATACCGATGACTGGCAGAGAGCTGTAGAACCAGTGAGCCTTTTCTTGTTCCTTTTTCTTCTTTTAAGCATTCTTTTTTACCATCTTTGAATGTTTTCTGTGATATCTTCATTTTTTCTGCAAAGGTATGTGAGCCACATAGTCACAGATTTGCACTTTCTCACATACCAAACCCAAATCAAAAGAGTTGGGAGTTGATACAAACAGCACGGTACAGTAAATATTAAAAGCTCTGATCCGTGGAATAGGAGATTGAAAGATATGTGCTTCTGCCCATTTTATACATATTTGGACATATGGAAACAATGTCTACATACAATGTCCACCTTCACTGTTGTGTAGTAGTGAGTACTGGGCAGTTTTCATTTCATTACCATTTCATTTATTTTCTATATCCAAAGAATGCAAATTTATTACAAAGGCATGTGCATATTTTTGTGCAAGCATGTGAAAGTGGATATAAAGATAAAACAATGAAGTGAATGCAAAAATTACTGGGCAATGTTGGCTTAGTGATCAGTGCAGAACTCCCTCTAGCAGATCATTGACAATACTGATGATGAAGATGTTCCTCAAGGGTAAGTGATATCAAATTAATATTGTCTTGATTTGAATCCTCACAAACCCTAGCGCTACTGATGACAGCATCATTGTGCATAAAGTTATGAGCTTTTTGAGCTGGTGGTGCAGAAAGGGTTAACCCATCCACGTACGGGCCTCTGTGTAATCTGTAAAATCGTGCCTGCCTAGTAAGTTGGCCATGAACTTGGGCGCGATCTTCCCTACGGCGCGATCTACACGCGAAGAGTATTCATACGTCATTGAAAAACTGCCTGTGTCATTCCCACTAGGCAGGAGGGATGATGCGTGTACACTCGTGCTAATATGCACTTACTTGACTCAATGCAGCACTAGTTTATGTGGATTTTATGAAAAGAAATAATAAACTGTGCAGGAATTATGAAAAAAAAAAATTGTTTCTTTGTATTTCATTCATAAATCCTCTTCATTTCAAGCCATCTGTAATCACATCTTACCCACTTGCGAATAGACGTGTCCATAGTGTCCTCGAGCCCCCAGAGATAGCTCTGGAACATTCCATTCAATGATGGGGTTTTTATTTTGCAACGTTATTTAATAACGCTCATGTACGCAAGTTCTTGCTATGGCTAATCTATTTTGTAATGTATCATAATCTATCTATGCTGAGATAACCTAATTCAAATTTGCAGAGACATAGAAAAAGATTTGTTTTACAATCGTGATACGTTCAACTACTCATTTACCCTGTGCTGAAATCCGCATGTCTGCTCCGCACATGTTATCGCTATCGCTCAAACTTCGATCGCGATGGCTTGTGTGTATATGTGATGACGTGTGTGTGTGGAGAAGCATGGGGCTGAAAAAACACGCAGCTAGCTCCACGTGGTATGATAAAAAACAAATCGGACGTTCGAAGTCGTACATTCAAGAGCTAAAACAGACAAATAGCGAATTCAAAGTCCACTGAAAAGGTCTTGACACTGTAATATATGTTCCAAAATCATGTCTGGCTTAGTTTTGGGAGAATTTTCTACACGCACGAGATCAGGAATGAGATCGATGAACTGGCTACAACGTGTGTACTGTGCGAGGTGAACATGCACTGTGACTGGCTCGCACATGGCAGCTTAGGTGAGAGTGCGGCAAGAACGCTAGGAATGCACCCGAGCTAGATGCGGTGTGCTGCAAATTCTTGGGGTGAAATTAGACTTCCTTGTTCAGCCCGTCTAGTATTTATATTTTTAAAAATAATTCTAATTCTTCATAAAATCACGATAAAAAGACTTCAGATATTCATATATATTTTAGAAGCGTAATATGAAATATTTTGGCTTTTTTCCAGTCCAAGAAAAAAAATTAATAGTTTGAATAAAAAAATAATAATAAATAATCGTTCTTGACTCAAGTCTAATTTCCTGCGCCTTCTTGCAGTTATCCCGCAGTTGCCCATGGATACGATGCATATATAATCAGTTGTTTACGGAGTCGTACCAGTGTACCACCCTACTGCTCTTGTTCAAGTTGAGAGGATTGTTATTTTATCGGTGGCATTTATAGTTTTATAACCTCATCCAATAAAAAAGACAAATTCAAACATCAAATGGTGTGACAATTTTCGTTAGAATTCCCTATCAATATCAACTTGTTGCCAGGATAGTTTTCAGATTCCACTTGCTTCATTATCGAAGCTGTTTGACATTTGAAAGAACTACTCCATAAGAAATCACCTTTTATTTGTTATTTATTTTCACAAACAAGTATTTTGGTCACTTATATATTTTTCATTATTATTTCAATGTCATGATATTTCATGATGGTATGTGTTCTGTCTTTACATGGCAAGATGGGATTTTTTTTTTTCCATCCAGGGTCAATGAAGAAAGTGACAGGAAGGAAACCAAAAGGATAGGGAGGAAATGAAAAGGATAGAATAAAACACCTGATCAGCAGGTTCTTTATTACAATGGTGAATGCAGTACATCAGAATTTTAGTACAGTTCTAAATAATTTATCAGTTGAAAAATGAGCAAAGAAAATGGATTTCGTCGAGTTCTAAATGGAAACTAAATTAGCATTGCCATTTAGGCCTAGAATCTAGATCTAATATTTACTACAGAATAGACCTGATGCAAACTTGTTGTCAAGCTTTTGGTTGAGTTTCTTCAGAGACACGAATTTTGGGTTTGTAACACTAGATACCCGAGTGAATAAGAAAAAAAAAATTATAAATAATGCAGGTCTCTAGACCACTCCCGTGCACGAGCGAGCATCAACCCCGTTTCTTGACTTCAGTGTCGCTCTCGTCATTGGCCTAGGCTAGGCTACTCGTGTCGTAGTTTTACTCGCCATCATCAACGTCATGCATGGTTACACGAAGTAAATTGCATCTTTCCATCACCTCCACCACAGCAAAACCGTGAATATCACTCCCATCATAGTCACTCTCAGCTCACAAAACACATCAGCAAACGATACAGACATCGCAGACCTAGCTAACTAGCTCTAAACATAGTTGTAACTACGCTACGTTAGACATAAAAATGAAACGGAGGTGAAAAACTAGTAATGAATACACGAAGATCATCAACGATGGCATTTTACCGTAGAAAAAATACACAGAACATCTTGCACCGCAAAAAAAATCGAGGTAAAAAACTACGATGAGGAAAACTAGGGTGAAAACACGATGCTTGGAAGACGAACGATGAAGACACTTTACGGTAAAAATGCTTACACGGAAACAAACGAGTGGGTACCACACAAACTACGATGTTCTCTCACACACGTAGATAAGCTACATCGTGTTCAATCCAAAAACTCAACAAACACTAGGACAAAAACTCACCTCTAAATTGTTGCAAACGAGATAGTCACTGAGAAAAATGAACAAAACACTCTCAGAAGTACGATTGTACTCTGAGAATAAAAGATATAGAATGATACGAAAGCAAAAGAGAGAAAAGAGAGAGAAATGGATGGGAAACCTTGAGAAGTTACCCACACTCACTAACGTAAATGGAATTCAACACACACACACACGTACGTACACACCGTACACACAAGGATCAAGAGCTCGTGTAATCAGATATCGTCAAGCACTCTATGAGGAGATCGATATCACGATACCGCGCGTAAGGAATCACTGCAGTTGCTGGGGCAACAAAGATGCATGCGCGCTGTAAACATGAATATTGATTAGTTTCTCAGCAGGCTCGAACCCCTGGCAGGTGTTTTGGCCAATAAGAGACATTCTAAAATAGGTTTCTTTGCATAAATTATTTTTCTGAGTCCCAGTAAGGATCTCTGTGATTGGCTAAAATTATTCTACAGCTCCTGGCCAAGCCTGAGGTCTGAGGATGCCCTCTTTTGGTCATAAATAATGCTTCCCACGTTTTTTGTGGGATGAGACGTGGATGGGTTAAACAAGGTAGAGGAATTGATGTTTGTTGGTTACCCTGTCTGCTGTAGGACTGGATTCCTGTGATCACCCAGGACATCGCCCGCCAGAGACACCAGACGTCCCAGGGAGCCCTCAGCGATGCCTACCTTACTGGCATGCCTCCCAAGAGACTCAAGGTAAGACCTGTCCTTCGCATGTTTCATTCTTCTTTTTTTTTTTCATTTCCTTTTTTTTTTTTTTGGGGGGGGGGGGGAAATTGATTATTTGTTTTAAAGGTAAAACATAATTCTCAGAATGGCTCAAAATTCATCTTCCACCATTTGAAAAACAACAGCAACAACAACAAAACAGGTCCAGCTGAAGTAATTTGACAAAATAGAGAGTTGTTTAAGAAATCAAAAGTGTAAAAAGATTTAAATCGTAGTACTCTGCCTTTATTCCTGAAGTGCCCTCCCTATTTTGCAATGATCGATCATGCCCTAGCAGCAATATTTCCCAACAAGCTGCCTGCAATTCACTCTTGTGTAGAAGATCAATGAATATTGCCGTGGCCCGATGTGTATGTTATTGGTAATTGATCATAAAACATTACATAACAACCATGAGCTGATGTGTTTTCATACTGCGATATTGTTGGCATACCTTCTTGACTCTTAAATATTTTGCAGTTTCATCATTACCCAACTGAAATAATTTCTTCACAAGGTTATTTCACACATGCAAAACTTAACAGTTTCTGCAGGCATTTGGAAGTTCTGCTTTACCCGAAAATTGTCTCATTTTGTAGTTGCTCTGCCATGGAAACCTATATCTTGATACCAGTAGTTAAAACTGCAGAGAAAATTGTCACCCTCTTGTGACAGAGTTCGTATGCATGGAGAACTGTGGGGCATCGTGGATATGGCTCTTGACTCCTAAACTAGGGGCCTGGGGTTCAAGTCCTGCCTGAAGCATACATCCTTCTCAAACAATGTATTAATCCTCACATGATCCCCCTTGATCAAGGTGTACAACTTTGTATTGTATTGCTGGGTATCTGTGAAATGTATAAGGTAGTATTACTGATAGCACCCTCTGAGTGAACTGTACTTCCACTAGCAAGGTTATCTTGGGTGAATAGCCATGTACTGTATCTTAGTCGACAGTGCAGCATCAAAAGGATATTTGGGTTTGTGTGTGTATGTGTTTGTGCATGTATTTGCATGCTTGTGTATTTTTGTATGTGTGTATGTGTTAATGTTTATGTATGTGCTTATGTACATGTTTGTGTTGAAGTCATTGACTCCTATGTTCAAACATGATGTTAAAAAAAAAACAACACTAAAACAGCAGCATTGCTTATCTCTGTTACCATTTGGGTCCATTCTGACCATTGATGTACGTCCAATCTGTTTATCTGTTTGTTCATATCAGACTTCTATCAGTTTGCAAGTGGGTTTGCACTTTGTGTGTGAGATATTTATCTCAAAATATCAGTGATGACGTAACTGAACTCAGTCGACCTTTAATCAAACTTGCAGTGAACTGTAATGAGCTGCATGATACAAGATTAAAATGAATCAAGGGTTACATGTTGTCTTGTAATGCTCTGGCTTAAAGGTCCAGTTTACCTTTGGGAGCAGCGATTTAAAAAATGTATAAGATATCACATTTGATGCATATGTGTAGGTCTGTTGCGTCACAAAGCATCCTACCATATGAAATTTTCGCAATAAAGCCTAAAATATAAGGAGATATCAGTGTTTTTCTCAATAAACTGTAACTGTAGACGGTTTAGTCTGGAAACATTCTTATTATAACTATTGTTCACATTATGTGTATTTAACAAACTTAACATCGATCATAGGGATTCAAATTTTTGCAGTGGTTGTTTCTATCCCTAACTCATATTTTAGAACTATTTTAAAGCACTAATGCTAGGTTTTTGTTTCATCTGCAAATGGTAAATTATGCCTTTAAAAAGAACAAAGTGATCCACTGAGAGAAGTACTGAGGTAACATTGTGATGGGAAACTTAGTTAGCATAAGTTGCCCTTTTTTTTTTCTTTGTGTGTGTTTGTTTTTAAGGAAATGCACCAGAAATTACCAGAACATCTGTTAATGGCACATGACAGATCTTACATTATTACCAAAATGTGTTGAATATTCCTGGAATTGATTTCACAGAAACATCAATAGACAATGTATGATTTCAAATGACATTGTTGCAATCTGTGCGTGGGCTTTGCTCAGTGTAGTACGCATATTATTATTACTTTTTTTTTTTTTTTTGGGGGGGGGGAGGTGTGGAATTTGAAGGAGGGGGTATCAGAGGGGTGGGGGAGACATGAGTAGGGGGGGGGGGGATGTGATTTGATTGAAGGGGAATATAAATAGTAGAGACATTTGTCCTTAAGAGATTTCTGTGTATGTGGTATATTTGGTGGTTTGGTTTGTTAACATGAGCTACCGTTGATGGTGTATCCACAATATGAAATGCACCTGTGCATGTCAGTGATTTGTTGACTTCACAACCACCATAGATGGGGTGTTTTGTTGTGTGTTGGATTCCTTCTGTTTTAAGTGTGGAATGACTGTGGTTGATATATTTGCCTCAGAAGGGGAAAAGTGTTCAAGTATTACTTCAAGTCCTCACCCCCAAAAAGAGGGATTATGTTTTCCGTCCTGCTGTATGCAGTTCTGCTATCAAGTTGTATTAGAGAAATATAAGAAATGTTCAGTTTTTGAGAAGACACCTTTTCCTCTGTTTTTGTCCCCGCCGAACAACTTCGAGCAGGGGACTATGAAACGGGCTCCGTAACTGTGTGTGTCCGTGTGTGTGTCCATGTGTATGTGTGGATGTGTGTGTGTCCGTGTGTGATCAAAATGTTCAATTTGCTACTTCTCTGTCATTTATGAGCCAATTTTGATTCTGTTTGCTTTATATGATAGCACTACATGGGAGCTTTGAAACTTCTACACAGAATTTCAGTTGTGACTTTTGACCTTGACCTTTGACCTATATTGTACATTTTGCTACAAAATGCTACTCCATCGCCATTTCTAACCCGATTTCAATTCCGTTTGCTTTATGTGATGGTACTAGGTGAGGGCTTCAAAACTTCTACACAGAATTTTGACCTTTGACTTCTTTGACCTTTGACCTTGATTTTTGACCTATATTGTACATTTTGCAACAAAATGCTACTTCTGGCGGGGACATATATTACGCACCACGTAATTTCTACTTTTCCTTGTTTGTTTGGTTTTTTTTTTGGGGGGGGGGAGAGGAGGAGTAGGAACATATTTTGTGTTTGTTTACATGAATTTTGCCAGTCAACTGATAAGTCATGTAATTGAATTGAATTGAATTGAATTGAAGGAATTGAATTGAATTGGATTGAATTGAATTGAATTGAATCATCGACTACCAGAAATATCACCTCATATGACACAAATGCACTGTATGTTGTCTCCAAACAGGAAAATCGTTCAGTGTCTTCTGAAAAGCCATAATTATATCTTTTGTCATTCCCCTATCATTGCGGTTCTCGCGACGACAAATTTGTCTCTCAAGTCCCAGTTTGCGAAATGCGTGGTGGTGTATTCACAGTGACTGAGATCCATTCCTCAATCAGAATGTGTGGAGGTCTGTGGTCTATACGCTTAGTCACTTTTCGTGCGGGTTCAGGTTCAATGACATGTGTTTCCAGCAAACAATTAACATCTGTAAGCATAACAATGCAATAGTTTTGAACACGTTGGGGGACACATCTGTAAATGTAGAGAAAAACAAAAACAAGCAAACAAACAAACTTATTGGCCCAAATTCACGAAGGTGGTACAAAAGAAACCATGGTTTAAACCATGGACAAAAACCATGGAACGCCAAGTGTCGCACGGAATATTTCGTTACGAAATTGGTCATTTCGTCAACAAAATGACCGTTTCGTGAACGAAATTATCATTTCGTGGACGAAATGTTCATTTAGTTACAGAATGGTGTCATTTCGTTACAAAATAATCATTTCATCGACGAAATGACCAATTTCGTAATGAAATATATTCCATGCGACACTTGGCGCTCCATGGTTTTTGTCCATGGTTTAAACTATGGTTTCATTTGTACCACCTTCGTGAATTCGGGCCTTTGGGAGTGTGCCCTTGGCATCAGTGAATATAACATTCTTTAATATTCATAGTTATGAGAGATGAAGAGACAGGAACAAAGAAAGGGACAGAGACGGAGACGGAGATGAGGACGGAGATGTACAACAGGACATGACATTGACAGGGACTTTATATAGAACAATAACAGGAAAGATGAGCGACATTACAGACATGCAGCACAGGGGGGAGGAATGGAGAATAGAAAACAGCCATGAAGCAGAAAAACAATGCATAATGATAAACACTAACTAGTTTTTCATATCACATTTCACACTTGTTACATGTAAATACAGTGCTCACCACTTAATCGGGAGGGGTCGGGGGACAGGTTTTTCTCCTGTTAAAGCGGTGCTTCCGCTTAAGCAGTGGCTGATATTGGCCTGTGCAAAGCACACAACATGAAGCCCAGCATGTGGGCATTACACTAAACCATGCACACTTAATCAAACCCGCCAATAACCACAGCAACAAGTACACGTGTTCTACGACACGTAGACACAAAACGGCGATAAGAAATGACACAACCAACACTGACAGTGCTCACTCTCCACTCCGTAGGGAGAATTCAAGCCTGTCACAGCCATTTTACAGGCGCGCACGTGCTGATCGACCAACATAAACATTCTTCATCCTACCAGGTACCCATTTATACTCCTGTGGGGAGAGCAGCAATGTGGACAAAATGCATTGCTGAAGGCCAAACGTGTTGGGGCTTGGCATGGACTTGAACCATGAACTATACCACGCTCATGTCATTCAGAGACAAGTGCTCTTATCCACTCAGCCACGACACCTCCACAACCAGAGTGACAGTGAAATGAAAATTAGACTTACTCATACAAAACACCAGACATATGTTGTCATAGGAGAATACTGTGGCTACCAACTGTTCAGACATAAGCCAGTTTATACCAGAACTTGATAAAGAAACAACGTATAAAGAATTATCGTATAGCCGACACACCATTCAGACGCTAATCTCGACCGTTCTGTAAAACGTCATATAGATGTGCAGTTTCTCACTGTGCATGCTGTTCTGGTCATGAGTGACAGCTATGGGGTCACCTTTCGTGCGCACTCCCATTGAGCTCCGCCCAGTTACATCGTTCTATGGTCGCCATACATTCAGACGCATAATGGACATGATGGAATGCTGATTCATTATCGAGTTCTAGTTCGAAGCGATGCTCTGACCGTCGTTCCACTATACGTCGTTTCGTTATACGTCATTTCGTTAGCGTTCAGACGTATAAATTCATCGTATAGCTATACCGTTTTGGTATAGCAATACCGTTGTAGTATAAATTTAGTGTGTGTGTGTCTGAACACCCTGTCAATCTTCGAACAAAGTGGAAAAAAACAACAACCCTGTCCCAACAAAGATGCCTTTGATAGAGGTTACTAGGGGAACAACTTTCTTCAGTTTTCCCCCGCACACCTCAGGGATGCAGTGACCGTATCTGTCACTAGTTATCCAGTTAAGACACCTGTTGTGGTGAACACTGGATTTACAGCATCCTTACAAGGTAGGGATTGTGGTGAGTCTTCCATGGCTCCCCAGTGCATCATATAACTTAGCCTTACCCCAGTTCTCCTCTCCTCCAAGCTTCCCATTATTAACCCTAACTAGGCCGGGCTATTTAGGAAGATCATAGAGCCGGGGGGGGGGGGGGCCTCCCAGGCCCCCCCTCCAGATCTCGGCCGTCGACCGCGCGATCGCGACGAAAATTGGCACACACATTGCCTATGATGTAATCTAAAGTACCATGAAGTTAAATTAAAAAAAAAATAATCATTTATGCTAAATTATGCTAATTTATGCGTGATGATGCATGAAATCAGACAATTTGGTATAAATCACTAAATAAAGCTCAAAATGGGCACATTTTTTGTGTAAATATTCTTTTTAGTGTCCTGAGCAAATATAAGAGAAAAAAATTGTGCCATCAGAAAATATTTCTTAAGTATTTTATTGTTTTTTGAATTTCTTATGTATTTCTTTGTTTTTTCGACTTTATGTTTTTCATTGTTTTTTCGATGAAACTTGTTTGCGACATTGTTCCGAACAAGAAAATATATTAATAATTGATTTTAATCAATAAAACCCCCAAATAATCATGCTTTTGTGAAATTTGCCTGTAAGCACAGTTTGCCTTGAAATTGTACACAAATTCACGTTTTTGAGCAATTTTTGGTCTGACATGCACATACATATTTATGCGCAACTTCGAAACCGCGCGCCCGGGCATCGCAAATTTGGTGTCAAAAGATGCGGGAGACTTGAAAGAAAAAAGTCATGAAACGTCGTGGCGATAGCTTTTCGCGTTAGCGATACATCGCGCGGAACGTTGAGGGGGGGGCCTCGGAGGCCCCCCCCCCCCCCCCCCCGGCCTAGTTAGGGTTAAAGCTAGATGGTGAAAAGGGAGACAAATATCACTGTAGCCTTTTGTCAAGGCCCTCTCGATGTAACCAGCTGAGCGCGACAGCTCGAGGGCCTTTTGAGATCTGCTTCACACATTGATATTCGTGACACATGAACCCTACTGAATATTCATATTAATGGGTTCCGGTCGACCAGTGTCATGCCTGTTTGCATGCATCACTGACCATCCATGGAGGTCTGCGGCAAGCATTTGCCGTATGCAAATCGGGCTCGGGCAGACAGACACGCTGACTGGTCGACTTTTGCTCCCAAAATCGGGGAGGAAAAGTCGGTAATTCAAAGGGCTAACAAAAGGATGCAAAGCAGATCTCAAAATGCCCTCGCGCTACCTCACTCAGCTGGGCTCTCTTCACCATACAGCAAGAGGGCCTTGACAAAAGGCTAATATCGCCGTGGCATTGACACAAAATCATAATTAGACTGTGGCTGATATATTTGCTAAAGTCTGCCATAGAATTGGGGGGGGGGGGGAGGGGGCTGGGGAAGCATTCTCAGCTCTTACACTAGCACCTGTAGATTTGGTGTCATGCATTCTGTTTCATCTTGTTTAAAACCAAAACATATTTTTTTCAGAAGGGCTAAAAATTCATCTTTCACCATTTGGAATTCATAAATCGAAAGGGTCTACCAAGACACTTGTCTGGCTGGTGCGATTTGTGTGGGTAAAGAGCCGTTTTTTAGTATTTTGAGATCGTAAGTGTGAAATAAATTTGCTCGTGTACATTCAACTTTTATTCCTGAAGCACCCTCCCCATTCAGTAGTGGCTAGGTAGAATGTGTACGTGATGATTGATCATGCCCTATCAATCATATTTTCCCACAAGCTGTATGGGATTCACTGTAGCATGAAAGACAGATAGATACTGCTGTGGCCCAATTTGTCCTTTATCCACAACTGACCATAAAAAAAAAAAAATTATGTAGCAACCACAATCAGGTATGCTCTGAGACTGTAGGCCTATATAGTTTTTCCTTGAAACCTTTTTGTTGAATATTTTACATTTTCATGTGTTGAAAGCAAGAGATTATTAAGCAGAGGGGTGAAGATATGGGGCTTGAGTTTTCTTCAATTTTTGTTTCCCTCTGTAGTCTGTACAAATACAATGAAATTGTGATATTATGGCATTCTTTCACACATTTCTTATGCATAAGTTTACATTTTAGAGCAAAAATTGACTGTTCTACAGGCATATGAGAACTATGTTTTTCCTTTAACTTCCAACAGCAGCCGGTCTAGACAGGTTATATGGACAAGGATGCTTTCAAGGAAATCAAATCATTATCAATTAGCATTTTGATACAAAGGTAGCAATACTATATAAATAGCATTGTGGGTGTACAGTGTATGTGAAATAAAAAGTGGTGAGTGTTTGTGTGTGTGTGTATGGGGAGTGGGTCTCTGTTTAGGGTTTGGGTTAGGCATGATAGAGAATCGAGGTGAGGGATGTTTTACAAGGTGGATTTGCTTGTTCAGCTCTCCTAAGCCCGGGACTCAATCGGAAACAAAGAGTGCAGATTCAACTGTTTTCCAGCATGTGGCAAAGAGAAAGACAAACAGAAAAAGTTGTCACTTTTTAACGAGTCTGAGGGAGAAAAAAGTACACAAAACAAAAGAACAAAGCGAATCGAGGCCATGGATCGCATGACCTGAAAGTGCATGGTAACTTTGAGTTTAATCAAAGTGACAATATTAGAGTCATAGCTGGGATTTTCTAAAACCCAGTTATGATCCAATTTGAAGTAGTTTAGGCCTATAGTTGTACAATTCAGATTTAGATTTGTCATACTCACATCCATTGAATGCAAAGCAATTAATGAAGACATTAAAATGTTATGCACAGAGATTAACGGTAGGGCCTACATGTATGCTGGATGAGCCACTTTACAATTACTACCAAAGACAAATGTAATTTGTGTAATTGTTAGTGAAAGTTGCAATAAAAACAACTCGACAGAAGAATTTAATCAGATTGAAAGACAAAAGTGTGTAAGTGACAATAGCATTACTTTTAACAAAATGTGATATACATGTAAATGTTTTGTAGACACCTATGTAGTGGTGCGATGTACATGCCTCAGGACCAACAGTATGGTATTGAGGCTGATTTCCCTGCCCCCCCCCTATGTATTTCCACATCTTTATGCGAGGAAAATATGATTTTATGTTCTCCTCATGAAGGACTCGATGGTGTAAACACCCACACAAACACACACACACACATTCTAGCTCTGCTACCATTACTGAAAGAGAAAGAACTAACACATCTGGAATGAGCTTACTGTTTCTCCCTATGATCTTGTGTCAATCGGTAGTAATTGTGGTAAAGCTCTTCACTAGCCATAGCAAAGTCATAGTAATAATCAACATGTCTGTGCTCAAATTGAGAGGATTTCAAAATTTTCTTGTACATTGTTCTGATTTCAATACTCATTCCCATTTAGAGTTGTCACAAACTTACATGTCTTTTAAGTTGTTGACTCCTATATTTTGTGTTCATATGTTTTTCATTTGTTTTCTGTTTGTTTAGGCTTTTTAGTGTTCTAATCCACATCAATATTTTGATTATGTTTATTGTCTTACCATTGTTATCAATATCATTACTAATACTGCGATCATTTTCAGTAGTATAAAAGGTGGTGATAGTGTCAAATGTGATGTTAATGCATGGATGGTGGTAGTGTTGGTTGACTCCCAAACAGTAGGGTGGTCGAAGAAGGTATGTACAGCCAGGAATGCGTACTGCTGCTGATAAAATCCTGGTGAGAACCAAAGTTTAGGACCTCTGATCTGCAGCTGTTGGTTGGCTGAAGCCAGCGGAAAGATTTGACCTGCCATTAAAGACAGTGCATTGCCCCCATTACTCCCGAAGGTGTCACAAAAAAAATGCTCTTGAAGGTGAAAGAGACTAGGTGTTCACACCTTTGGCAGCGAGGTCCCTTTTGAACCTGCATAAAAAGAAAATGAGCTTACCAGGCTTGAGTGAAGGCTATTTCCTCTGAAGTCATCAGTATGCACCAGGACCTATCTGCCCTATCTGTATGGCAGCAGACAGGTCCCCGCGCATACAAAATATAATTGTGAAGCATTTTGTTTATTTTCTGAGAAATTAATTTTATGCAAAGTATTGATATTGCGCAGATGAAGGTGCGCGTATTCAAATGTGAATGACGTGCCTCAAAACAACAACAACAACATACCTATTAATAAATGATAGAAGTATCTCGCCTAATTGCAATCAGACTTGAGTAAGGACTATTCCTGTTCTACAAATCCACTATTATGCAATCCAGAGCTGATGATGTAGATTCACAAGTAGACTTTCAGTTCTCTCTCACAACCACCCCCCTTTAATCTGTCCATTAATAAATAAATAAATAAATAAATAAATAAATAAATAAATAAATGGCATACAGCCAGGCCTCAAAGAAGACGAAGTCATCATTCTTTTGCAGCCACTTGTACATACACGTATTGATTTTTAATGTAAGATGTCATGTATTGGAATAGTAGTCAATTCTATTAATAGTTCACCTATCAAGGAGCTTTGCAGAAAACTTGGCTGAAAGACGAAATTTTTCCTCCCATGCCTCCGCAAATGGTGTGTGAAGCTATGCCAGAACAAATATAGCCTCCACTCATTTGAAGAGAAACTACACTGTGTATCCAACCCGCACGCGAGGGATGAGGTTTTCAGAGAAATTCACTCAACATATTGGGTTTGTATCTGGCTGCTATATCTCATTTTCTCATGATTTTTTTTTTCTTACTTAATTTCAGTATTTTTGATATTGCCTTATGGCAGGGCCTAGAGAAAATCACAGTTTTAAAGGGATGGTATAGTTTTGGTTGATATGGGGCTTCAGGTTTCCAACCTTTTTGTGTGTGAAATAATGAGAAACCTCTTATGAAATATGAAAGAGCATACAATTCTATGAAAAGAGGAATTCCAAGTTTAGTTGATGAAAATTGGTTTTGAAATGGCTGAGATACTGTGAAACGAATGTCTGTGTGCATTTTAATTTCACGAAGTTTGCGAGAGCCAAGATGCGTGAAATTAAAATGCACGCGAAGGCTGCTGTCTACACTATGTGCATTGAATTCCAGAGGCACTTCACGAAAATGTCATACTGTCAAAAGGCTGTTGCTGCAATTCGCAAAAATTTCATGCCACTAGAATATGTTTTAGAGTATCTAAAAACTATTAAGAGGTTTTAATTAACGGTTTGACCCACCTTTTAGTAGGACCACTTTGTTTTTGATATTTTGTTTTCGATATCTTTAGCCATTTCAAAATCAATTTTCATCAAACAAACTTGGAAGTCCTCTTGGAATTGCATCCTCTTTAATATTCAACAAGTGGTTTCTAATTGTCTCGCAAAGTTTAAATCTGAATCCCCCATCTCGACCCAAACTATACCATCCCTTTAATTCAGCAGTGCTGGATGGACCTGTGATGGGAACTCAAGCAAGGCTCGATGTTTTCAGGGCTTTGGTGTCCCACTTTTTTGGGACCACAGTTCATACTTTTGCTCGCGTCATATAGCTTTAGGGGGCTGATGTAATCGTCCAGAGGGGCATGTGTACCGGTATACAGGGGGCGACCGAACCCACCCAGGGGGCCAATATCTTAGCTCCGCAGTCCCAGTAATTGGAAAGTTCAGTCGGTGAGAGTTGCGTGTGCGATGTGAGGATCGATCGCCCCACGCTGCGTAGCATCCTCCATAACATGTGGCAAGCTGCGATGCATAGCTACTAATAGGCCCTATGTACTTGTCCCAGTGAACCCTTGTTCCATGAAGGGTCTATAGCTTGCATGGCATTCTGTCACTCTCTCTCTCTTTTAGAATAACTGAATTTCTATCAATGCTGTTTAATGTTGAAAATCGTACTTTTAATTGCCATGTATTGTCATTGGAAGGACTGCGCTGCAGTCCTTAATATATTCCTGTGGTGTAACTTGTTGAAATAGTTGAAATCATGATAGAAAGCCCCCACAACCATATTTGCCTGCTTAACCAAAGTTTACCAAAATCTGCCACTGAAAGCTAATCAAATCTAAAAAAAAAGACACTCGCACCAAAAAAAAATAAATAATAATAATAAAATAAAAATAAATAATAATAATTGTCAAGCTTGACAACCATTATATCACTGCTATAATATTGAACATTTGCAAAATAAATAAATCGGTGGGGGCACTGTGGCATAGTGGATAAAACTCCTGACTCCCAGTCGGAGGACCCAAACTCGATTTCCACCCAGTGCCTGCGTCTTCGGACAAGATGTTTTTCCCCACCATGTCCCTCTCCACCCAGGCGTACAAATGGGTTCCTGGCAACGCTAGGGTAATAATAATGGCAGGGTCCTCTGGTAGAGCAGTGGCAACACTGAAGAGGCTACCCTGGATATGTAAGACCTTATTATGAATAAAGGAATGAAGAAATGATGGATAAATGCATGATGGCAGGATAAATGAATGAATGACTTAAAGAATGAATAAGAATGAAGTAAGAAGGAGAAAGGGAGAGGAGCGATGGAATCCATAGGAATTCTACGAGAAGTAGTATTATCAATATTAAGAATTGTATAGGCATTTCAAGTTGTTAATGTAAGATCACCTTTATAAGTCATGTATCAGGCAAACAGAAGGAAAAATATAAAGGGGCCACTATACCCAGTCTCCCTGAATTTTGGAGAGGCTATCTGAACACTTTGACATCTTTTCATGTCAGGACATGCAAATAACGTTTACTTAAAGAATACTCCTGGATATTGGAAACATTTCAGGTATCGAGATGCACATAATGCACATGTGTCTCCTTGATTGCCAATTTGGAATCGGCGTCATCTTGATGTTGTAAATGTTTGCAGCCCTGGAAATACTGTTAAAAGATTAGTATACACACACCTGAAAAAAAAAAGAGTTTGGGAATAACAGCACTGAGTAGTTGTTTCAAAATGAATGTGCCTCTCTTCTTACCCTAGAATTGAAAGAAAAAAAAAATGTTGAAAAAAAAAAAAAATTCAATCTGCCCCTGATAATTTCAAATTCACATACATGTGCGTCCCCATCAGAGCACACAGCATGAACTTTTCAAAGTTAAAAAAGATTTGATTTGCCTGAGGAGTTGAATCCTTCAAACACCATCTGAAAAATCCCCAGCTGTTTTCTGTGTGGTGAATGTTGATGTATTGCTGTTGACATACACGGCGTGTAGGGGGTCCCAGACTCAAAAGTCTTCAACCAAGTCAGGGGTAAAGAACTAATCGGACACCAGTCTCTGTGTGGGGAGATCGTTGTGGGGTGATGTTGGAATCGGAAATGAGAAGAGGAATCTCGAGTACCTCTTGGCTCTGACAAACAATCGCTTACCACAGTTGTTTGTTCTCATGCTTCGCACATTGTTTTCCTTTGCCCTTCAAGAGGACATGAAGCCATGTTTTGCGGAAACACATCACAAATTGTACTTTTCATTAAGTTAGAAGCGCCATCTTTAGCATGGTGTAGCAGGACTGTGAACTCTTACTTTTAATCAACATGAAAACTCAAGCAAGTCACCCAGTTCTTAGTGTTGCAGTCTTATGAACCAATTCTCACCCCCCCCCCCCCAAAAAAAAAACAAAGTGAAAAAAGAAGTCTGCAGAATCTCCGATATTAAAAAAGAAAATGTCAATATGCCCAAGTGCAGTGTTTCAAGATATTCCCACAGGTGCACCTGCTCGATGTGTGTGTTGAAATCATGATAAAAGTATGCACCAGCTAAATGTAGATTTGCACAGCTCTCGACCATTTGTGATACAGTTGTCTCTAAACTTATAAACATTCTATTAAAAGATTGATGTAAATAATTTTTAACCAGGGATGTGTGTTTGATAGAGTAGTCTCTTCATAATGGGAGTTCAATTTCACGGCAACACTCTTGTCAATATGGCAGGACTTTGTATGAAAATAAACACTTCCAATGAATGTAATGAATAATAGGACAAATGTTCATCATCCTGGCAGATGGTGAAGGAATTAGATGAATCATTTGTCACATGAAGTGAGGTAAAACAAACCTACAAAATAACAAACTTTTTTGTCATTTTCATTTCACACCTCACTTTGTGAGACGACTGATTTATCTTATTAATTCAGTGAATGAAATGTTGGCATTTCTTAATAGTTACTTGGGTACTCTGTGGATGATTGTAGCTAAAAAAAAAAAAAGAATTGACATAGTCATGGATAATTAATTTGAAAATCAGTGCCAATTTAGACATTCTGTAGAAAATGTGCACAGCTCACAAATAAAAGTGTGTTCTTATGATATCATCAAGGAGAATTGCATCCTGATATGCTGCTGCTTTGTATGAAAAACATAAAAGTCTGAAAAGTAAATCAGTGAAAATTTTGAAGAAAAAAGTTAGACACGTTTAAAAGTAACGAATTGTAACAGTGCAGAGAGTTGGAGAAATAGGCAACTGTCAGTTTATCTACATACAGGTGTTAAGCACTTTTCCATTTGTTTTAGACACAATAATTTCACTTAACTGTAGGCATACGTGTAGTTACACTTTTCCTCAAATATTTGGGTACAGGCAAAACTTATCCACTGAGGAGGGCACTGCTTGCTTTGTTTTTGTTTTTGATTTCCTCTTGTGAGCATTGTCATATCACGCTCGGGTGGTGCTCGCAGAAATACAGCATTTTCGCTTATATTATTAACAGGTGTGGATATCTACACAGCCCTATGGATTCTACTCTCTCGGATTTCATGATTTCCATTTCATTCTAATTTTTGTTTGTCTCTTCTCTTCCGGGGTAGGCAAAAAGGTTATCAGTTCACAAAACTTGTTGTGCTTTGTACCAATGAAGCTTTCCAGGGAGTCATAAAGAATAATAACCTCCATGTTGTGACGTCATTACATATTTCTCAGCCAGACACCCACAGTGCAATGTGAAGGAATTTCTCTCTGGTGCCTCGTAGTAATCATCCAAGGCTATTTTCACTTCTCCCAAAAAAGGCCCATTTGCACTTGCTTGGTAAAATCGTGATTTTTTTTAAAATTGCGACATTTGGGTGCAAGTTGCTAAGCAACTACACCCAAACGCCCTCGAAACATCGCCAGAAAAATCACCAGCCGGAGTGCGATTTTTTTGAAACATCGCGATGTTTGAGGCGAAGTTAGCGAGTGTAAACCCAAGCTGCAGAAATATCATGATTTTTCATCACATGACTTTCGGTATCGGATTGCACCGGGAGTTTACGCGCGCTCCCGATCCCTATTTGGAACGTGTAGAGAGTACGTCAGTCACTGGCCAGAGTACTATATAGTACTCGCTACAGTGTACACTAAACGGCCGATCCTCGATCGGCTCATACTCTCACCTCCCTCTCCCTGATGAAACTAGTATGTGAAAACTAGTAGCAAACCTGAAGTTTTCCAACCACGTATCATCACCCCATGACGACTTACAAAATAATGTTCTCCCAGAAATGCGCTGATTGTGGGAGTACCCATACTGCTCTCAGTATACGTTGTTTGTGAATACAGGAGTACGTAACAAGTGTCGGTTAAACAATGGCGAGTTCTTGCTGTCGCCTGATAAAATACCAGTCCTAACTTTCAAGTCCTATAGTATACTTCTCACTTTCGTCATATCGGCGAAATTTCTTGATCCTCCTGAATACTGCTTTTATCAACTTTTCCATACTTAGATGAAGTTTTACACGCCTACTACGTATGTGATACGTATGTGTTTTACCGTAAGTAAACCGTAAGTAAACACAAATTTATGTGTGCATTGTAGTGATAAAAAGCCCTGGCTCAACATTCCAACCAGCTAGCTGTGAACAAAATATACTGCACTGCAGTGAAAACGCACGCGCTTCCACTCAGCTACCGTGTTGAAAAGAGGTCAATTACACATGCATACTACCGACCCAAAAATCGCGATGTTTCGTGAAGCTCAAACTTCGCATGCTTTTGCGCAAGTGTAAACGGTGGAACCAAAATATCGCGATTTTAAAAATCGCGATTTTAATAGGTGTAAATGCGGCTAATGGCCAAATTTAGTCTGTCAAAACTCTGTGGGTCTTTTTCAGACAGTTTTGTTCCATGATAGAGAAAATACAAGACAAAGGGTAGATGAATACCTATCTTTTGTTTATTCTCTCTTTTTTTGAGTGAATGATCAGTGTCACTGTCTCAGTGCTGAGATATTTCTACCATGTATTTCTGTTTTAAAGCATGAACCATGAATTGAAAAGTTTTCTTGAAAGAAATCTAGATAAATGATAAAGTTAATTTCTTTGTTTTCATCAGTAAAATTTCATTATATTTGTACCTGAATAGTTCATGATTATGCCTGCTCAGAACATCTTTTCAGAACAGACTTCTCAGAACATTTCAAGTTACTTTCATTGAACTCTTGAGTTGTCATTTTCTGTACTCTTTATGTTAACATCAATTCTGTCTCTACCTCTTCATTCTCCACCCCACCCTCACCCCTTTCTTCTTCTGAGCTGTTCTACTCTTTATATAAACACATGCTCAGTCTTTATAATTATTACTTGACTGACTGTGTATCAGCAGTTATCAACTTCCAGAATAGCTGGTAGTTGCCTTCTTGAAGAGGCTCTGAAACCTGCCTGCAGGTTAGAGGTATTATTTACCATCTGCAGATGAAACAAAAACCCAGCTTTTAGTAGTGTTTCAAAATAGTTCTAAAATGTGAGTCACTGATAGAAACAACAAATGAAAAAATGCTTATCGGTATAATCAATGTTAAGTATTGTTGAATATACAAAATGTGAACAATTATAGTAGTAAAATTGTTTCTTGAATAATTTGTCTATAGTTATGATCTACTGAGAAAAATAGGGATATCTCCTTTATATTTTAGGCCTTATTGCAAAAATTTTATATGGTAGGATGTTTTGTGATACAACTGACCTACACACATGCATGAAATGTGATAACTCGAACATTTCTAAATAACTCTTCCCAATGGTAAACAATACCTTTAAATAGGATATTAGTGGGCGGAAAGCCAGGCTAGGCCTGTGTGTCTCTTCTGTTGAGGATTGGGATAAGTGGAGAGTTTGGAGGTGACAGGAGGAATGCTCTGTGAATTCTCTCCTCCCTGTTGTGATGTGGAGAAGCCTTGGAGGAGAGGAACAGGTGGACAGGCTTGGTCCCCAGAAAGGGGGTTTTACCCTTTTGTTGTTGTTGTCTTTTTTTTTTCTATTCCTCCTCCAGAGGTTCCAGAGTGGTACACACTGTGTAGGGTTAAAGGGAAACTTACTTCAAGCACATCAGGTGGATACTGTGAATGCAGACAATGTTAGTGTAGAACACATCAGTGTGAAGTGTGAGGAAAAAGTGGACAATCCGTACAGACGTTATAAAAGTTTTGCAGTTTTAGGTTATGAATCATTTCATCCCTGGATAAGCAGGCCACTGTAATGTGTGATGTGTCGTTAGTGGAACCATGGACCTGGTCCATGGTAGAATGATGTAAAGATGCAGTATGTAACATTTACATGTAAAGAGAAGTCATAAAAATTTGCTAATCGAATGAAAAGTTAACATTTCCTTGACTTGTGACTGACATGTGGTAATATTATTTCCCCTGACTTCTGATGAAATGCTGTATAACAAACCTAAAGAGACCAAAGTCAAGTGCCTTTTCATTATGCTACAGTAGTAAAACAAAAATGTGTTAGGAATACTTTGTTATTTTCTTTTTATCACTCCTGCTGGGACATCTCAAATTGTCCTTGCCTTCCCATGCAGTAATGATTTTCATTTTCCTAGCATAATGGAAGAATACATGACTTGCCTCTTTTAGAAGGCAGTGGGAATAGTATTATCCTGAACATTCAATGTAGGCTTATAAAATCAGGTAAATAGGTCAAGGGAATGTGTAGAGATTAAGTTTTATGGAATCCTCCTTATATTTTAATTTACGTGGTACTACTGCAGTGACCTAGTAACGAATTGTGAAGCTTTCTTATCAAGTTGCATTGTACGGTGGCACATGACATGGATTTAATCAAAACTTCTGACAAGTCATAACCTTGTCATAACTTATAAACTTTTGAACAGATTGTCTAATTTTCCTCGAATTCACCAAGGATGTGCTCTATCATTTTTGCAAACACTGAATTCACCAATGTGCCTTTGGGGGGAATTCCCATTTTAAGGACAAACAAAAAGTCTTCTTTGGGGCTTTGGCCCATATTCTTCTTGCTGCGTTAGTCATTCAGACAGTAGGCTTTATGCCACCTGTGTAATAAGATCGCTGCAGCCCAACTGAGATTGGTTACGATATGATATAGAGATATATTTTGCCTTCGTACTCTTACTTATTTACATGTCTGTTTATAGAGATCTCTGTTACTGGTACCTGGGTTACTGTGCAATGCAGGTTACTGTGCAATGCAACATCTGAAATTCTCTAGACACTTTGTTTTATGCTTGACATGCCATTTGCCCCATAAAATCATCCAAACAGACTTTTGACAGCTGGTGGCAAGGAGAAAGGGCAAGAAAAGAGAGAGAAAGTGACTGAGAAAGAATTTCAACTTCGAAGAATTTTGAATCATGTCTGAAAGTAGAATCATTATAGTTCTTAAACTGAGCTGACCTGGCTTCAACTTGAAGTTAGCTATCTTCAATGATACCAAAGTCAAATCAGAGTTCAACCCCAAAGTGGGGACTGCATGAATGGTCTCATAGGTAACCAACTTTGAATTATCATCCACACTCCATGTGACAAGATTTCTTGAGGTAAACTCAGTGATATTTGACAATAACAGTTAACCCAACCCCCTCCTCCACTTCAAAATTTTCACTACACTGCCAGATTCTATCATGGAGTGGTGCCTATTGATAAAAAAAAACTTCAAGACTTCTCATTGCTGATGAGCACCACGTGAACACGCTCACAGTTACAGAGCAACATCGTACGATCGATCGACAAAGTAACTGTGTCCACATGGCCATTGTCTCTGGCTTTGGCTAAAGACCAAAATGAAATTTGAGACAAAGTGTTTCAGTCAAGTTGTAAGTTCACTATCAAGAGGGTGAAATTACTTTCAAAAGGGTCGGATGTTTGTGATAGTGAACATACCATGCATACATGTAGGCCTATAATGCTCTTATATGAGACCACTATCCATTGTAAAAATCAACATCTCCTTTGAGAGGTTTCTGTTTGGGGAGTCCGCAGCAAACATTCTGCAGAGAGTCGGCAGTGGTCAAGCATTGTTTGGCCAGTTTGCAAACTGATTTTCTGACTTATAGGCCTATTTAATTTCAGCTTTTATGCAACAGGACCCAGTTTGTTGTTGTTTTAATTTGCACAATAATTTGCCCTTTGTGGCATTTGTAAACGGTACACAAAGAAACCATAGATTTGTTAAATGCCATTATGCCACTCGCCACACTACATAAGTAAGGTCTCGCACGCCCAGTCCTTAAAGTAATGTACTGGTCGTTGTTTAAGCATGCACAGTCTGGAGATTCAAAGTGCTTCATTTGTAGCCGAGTTATTCTTTTTTTTTTTTTGGGGGGGGGGTATGTGCGAACAGTGGCAAAGAAAAAAAAATGATAGTTTTCACTTGATAGCAATGCAAAAGGGATAACTAAATACTGTGTGTAAATATAGCCACTATGGGATTAAAAGTTTTGCATGTTTTCACAAAGAATAAAGGAAATATTGTTAGTCACAACCAGAGATATGCAAGTAGTCAGATGTAGAAAAAACAAAGTGATCACAGTCCAATACTCCCAAAGGCATGTACAGAGAAAACAAACGTGGAAATCTATTTTGGGGTCATTACTTTCAGCAACTCCAACTGTGCCCCCTTGATCATGGCAAGGTTCTTCCAAAAGTGCAGTGATTACTTTAAAAGTGGAAATTTTTGTGGTGTTGAAACTTTCGCGCATTTCGCGCAACCAAAAACTAGCACGAAAATAAAAGCACGTGAATATTTTTGCTTGTCATATGTTCCTGTGCGTGATGTCTTGATTCCACGGAATTTAAAACATGCGAAACTATCCTTACAAGGTACATATTGTATACTCTAAATATCTCCATTTTTAATTTGAAAAAAAAAAGGAAGGAAATCTTGCCAAGATTTGTCTGTAAGTCAATGGGAGACTTATAAGACTGTGACATCACCATTGAATATAATTATTGAATATGCAAATGATTCATGCATATTCAATGAGATGATGATGTCACATTTGTGCTTACAAAGAATGTCGCTGTTTCATGATGAATATGAGAAACTTTCCCAACAATAGAATCCCTTAACTCTCTTGTTCTTTCCTGACTGATTAATAAAACTTCAATAATATTGTTTGCTTGATTCTAGTATTTTTCATTTAATAACTCAACTTGAATATGGAGTGTTGTTTCCCTTTAAACACTTTCCTTTACCGATAATAGGCATTAGAAGTGGTGTTTGATTTACAATTTTACCAGTCTCACTCATCTTGCTCAGAACAAATGTTAGTTTATGACCTCATGCCTCGGACATGTATGATAATGCTGTCATTAACTATTACAGGCATTTCTTTTTGCCTGCCTTACCATCGTCGGTGGTTGTGATAAACAAAATGCATTGCCAAGTTTTGATGATTATTTCAGCGGCAGGAAAAAGATCATTGCCGTTTCAGATTACTTCGCAAACATCTTCTCCAGTTGGCATTGGGTTACACAAAGATTGAATTCAATGGTGGACAAAGATTACATATTCAGGTATTCATCTTCAAGTGGCTAGAAGTTTTTCTTTGAAGTGAAGCAATGCTTTCTAAAAATACCCCCACACATGTAGCTCACATCCTTATAGGTAGCCTCTAAATGACATCGTTTCTAGCTATTTGTCCTTAGATGAGGAAGAGCTGAAGGAGAGCCTCTGGAGTTTTGTTCTACTGATATCTTGCCCATATGAAAATAGGATTTTACAGTGTGCATTAATGGTTGCACTGGAAATAATGTCCTCTGCTTTGTAAGTTTTTGCATGTTAGATCTTTCAAGATGCTTTATCAATGCCAGAATTACAGTTTGGACTTGCACCCCTAGCCCTTCTTTGTATTGGCCTGCAGATATCAGTTTACATTATATTGTTGTATGCTTATTTCCATGTATAAGGTCACATGGACAAATTACAGTGTGAGGCGATAGAGATTTGATTGATTTAATTCAATTTTTTTTTTTTTTTAAAGAAGAATGGTCCCACACTATCAGAAGAAAGTATCGCAATAAAATTAATGCACATGTACTCAATTTTGCAATCATAGCATCAAATTTATTTTATCTGCACTGTATTCAATGCAGTTAAACTTAATTTCCCACTCTGCATAAGAAATTGTATATTGAATAGTATGAATATACTATGTCAGGTGGCGTATTCTCACTGCAAAATATCACCAACAAAAGATAAAGAATAGCCTCATATTTGTGCTTTACATGCACACCACAATTAAAGCAGATCAGGAAGTTTAAAAATATCTGTAGGGTTTTGCGGATGTAATGCAATTATCTACTCGGCTTGATAGTCCACTGGAATTGGATGACCACTTTTAGTTTGCGAGTAGCCTGAGCAGCTAGCTGGGCACATTATTGTGTTTGTGCATGTTGCCACGGGAAGGAATCCAAACATTGAGTAGGAGTCATGTGAAGAATATAGCAATTTTGTTATTAAAGGACAAGTTCACCTTCATAGACATGTGGGTTGAGTGGATGCAGCAATATTAGTAGAACACATCGTTCAGAGTTTTAGGAAAATCGGGCAGTCCGTTCAAAAGTTATGAATTTTTGAAGTTTTTGTGCAGTCACCGCTGGATGAGAAGACTACTGCAGTGTATGATGTCACATGCGTACAACAATATAAGGAAAATATAAAGAGAATTTCACAAAATTTCATCTTTTGAAAAAAAGTACACATTCCCTTGACTCGTTACTGACATATGTTATGGGTAATATTAATCCCATTGCCTTTAGAAAGAGGCAAGTCAAGTGCTCTTTTATTATGCAAAAAAAAAAAGTGAAAATATGTTGAATTTTCTTTACATTTTCTTTATACTGTTGTACTCATATGACATCACGAGCCTTAGTAGTCTCCTTATCCAGCGGTTCTAACTCAAAAATTTTAAAAATTCATAACTTTTGCATCGATTGTCCAATTTTCCTCAAACTTTCACTAATTTGTTCTACTAATATTGCTGCATTCTCTCAATCCTTATGTTTATGAAGGTGAACTTGTCCTTTAATATCATTATTTTTCTTTTTGTATGAAAGCATTCTCATGAACAAAACAATTCAGCAAACCCACATGCAGAGTTCAGAGCATTCGTATGACAGTCTTCACATTTTTTTTTTCTTGGTGATATTTCAGAAAGTATCTGTAACAGTTGCCCTTGCCACGTTAGAGCTAGATGTTGCAATTCTCATAGAGATATGATGTTTCACGGGGAGCATAAATGGCCCTAGAAATACAAACTTGATGCAGTGCGATGAGGACGGGTTAGCGAGAATGTAGCAGATCGGCAAAAATCAACAGGATGTTTATGGTGGCCTAACCAAGTGTTTCTCGGCTTGAAGGCTCTAAGTTCCAAGAAGAACAGTAGAAAGCATCAGTCAAAATGGTGCAAAAAATGAGGCTTTGATAAAATATGAAATGCAATATAAGTCTTGTGTGCCATGATAACCAGTATATTATTAAGTAGGTTCTCAGGTTAATAGCATGACATGAATGATTTAGGATGGCACTGATTCCAAGTGACTGTAAAACTCTTTCAAACTGGCAGGAAGCTTGTTAGTAAACATGTTTAGAACATGTTTCATGCTATGAAGTATTATTTGATTTTTTTTTTTTTAATCTGACAGTCTGAAAAAGGAAATTTTAAGCAGGCTCCTCCCTGAACACCTCTCACAAAATCACAAGTGGGCTCTCATGCTCCAGAGGTGTTTTTAACTCACCCTTTGCAAGGTTTTTGGTGGGTATTTGCAGTCTGAGAGATTTATCATCTAGTCTAAAGCACTGGTTCAGGAGACGGAGCTAAACTTGGCTTTGCATTCGCCGCTGCCACGATATTGTTCACTCTTGGAGGAAAGAGTATCAATTGTTGCATATACAATTGGCAGATCATGGTGTTGTATGATCTGTCGTACGCAAGAAGTTAAGGCTCTCTTACAACCAGTCGTGCGTGCTACTACGAGTGTTTTGCGTGCCGAAAATGAGCCAAGTAGTGAGATGCACGCAAGTGGAAAGTACTTTTTTTGGTGGTCGCAAACACAACGCATAGCACGCAGCCTGAAAACTGGCCGGCCAGTTTTTCGCTACGACCTGGCTGCGACAAATAGCACGTGTGGGGCACGCTCGGAGTACGCAAGGCAAAAGTACTGAGTAAGTTCGATAGGCGTGCGTGTAACGCAGGCAAAACATGCAACAATTCTCCCATGAAGGCGTACTTAACCATGCAAGAGCAAAGCGACCGAGCCCGAGCTCGGTCGCTTCGCTCACCCTGGGAGGGGGACGTGTCACCCTCCTAGGGTGAGAACTTTTTGCATTTTGATGTTGTAAATGGCGCAATTTGATGCATGTTTTTACGTGTTTTATGGACTTGAAACGGCCCCACTTCTTTAAGGTAGCAGGATATTTTGATGTGGATTATTATTGAACAACTTGCCTATAAAGTGGTAGCATTTGAATAAACATCTTGTATTTTATTATTACAATGAATTTCATGAACGCTGTCTGTTATAAAGCAATCAAACAGAAAAGGCATGCACACGAGGGTGTACATGTGATCTTATCTGATTCTACATTTTCAGACCTGCATGAAATTCAGCGATCTGGTGCAAACTTTTGATGCAATACTTGGATTTTTTTCTCCCCCCCCCCAAAAAAAAAAAAGAATAAATAAATAATTGAAATAATTATGGCTTTTTTCAGGGAAGTGTTAAAAGCAAAATCACGGCATTTAGCTCTTATTCCAAATGTGCATCACCTGTGTGTATACAAAGTCTAATGAGGTAGAGGTGGAAGGTGTGGGAGGGGGATGCCCCCTCCCACTCGATGGAGCTTTTGAGTTTTTGAAATTGAAAGCGATCCCGTACAAGGGAGCTTTTGCCTTTTTAAAGTTGAAATTGAGATATCTCATATACAAATATTTGATGGAATATTTGGGAAAGTATCAAAAGAAAAAATGAAACCGAGAGAGGAAAGGGTTGATTAAAAGGGGATATTCTCCTTGTACATGACGGAACTTTTGATTTTTTAGAGTGAATGATGGAGAGACTCAGTGCACCCTTTTATATCATTTTGATTATCCGTGCGTTCTTCCAATTTGATGCACGATTGTCTTGCTTAACGCTTCCGTGCTCCTTACGTTTCTCTTACTTCGTAAGTACGATTTCTGGAAACATACGCTTCACTTGCAATTCACGTACAATTATCCCACTCATTGTGTGCGACAGAAGTAGAGATCTTACGTGCTCCTTTCTTCTTCCTACTTCCAAAAAGGCGTACAGACCACTTGCGGGCCTCACTTTTTGAGCAAGACACACCCACTCATTAAGTACATACTACATACTTCCCCTCCGATTTAATTTTCACCCTGCGACAACTCCACGCCTGACAGGAACTCCGAGTCCGCACAATCTCTAGACACGCACGACGGGTTGTAAGAGAGGCTTTAGCAGACGATGAGGAGACTAGTTTCGATGCGCGAATACTCGGTATAAACTGTAGACATGTTTTTTCCGACGAGTTCTGTGCAAGTGTGAAAGCCCCTCTGTGTTACCATGGGCCACACTCGCAACTGAAATCTGCCCTGTTTGACTGGCCACCTGTTCGTATTTAAACCATAATCAGAATTTATGACACTCTTTCTCCTCATGTATTGGCCAAATGAAGAGAATATATCAGAGAGTCAAGAGTAGAATGGAATGTCCCACCGTTATAAAAATACAACTTGTCCCTGGAGTAAGTGCATGTGATAGCTGAAAATCCAACCTGCCTGTAATCGCTGGAAAAAGAAAATTACAAAAACCCCAGCGTTTTTTATGGTAATAATGATAGAAATAACAGGGAAAAAATGGTGATGAAGGACAGTGAGTGGCTCAGGTATTCTCTCTCGTTTCATGAATAGTTCCCCCCCCCCCCCATCACTCTGCCATCACTCCAAAGGGATGACAGAAGTCCTACTAGGCAACCAGATGGAACATACCATTTTAGTGTTCTTTGGGGTCAAGGTGATATTCAAGACATAAAAGTCGGTGTAATCATTTGAAAGGCAAGAAGGAGAAACACTGGGAGGACAGAGAGAAGAGGAAAAAAGCAAAAAAAGAACAAAACAAAGGAGAGCGATGTTATTTATTCAGATGATCGTTACTAGTGGATGGTAGAAAATGAAAGAAAAATAGTGCCCTGGGGAAACGTATTCTCTGGGATCATTTCCTGAACAAGTGACCTGGGATTGTGCTGGAGGATGAAGGAGAACTCTTGTACAACAATCTACTTGTTGAATGGCGTGTTTTCTAGTAACACTAAAACAGAGAATATGTATAGAAAAAAAAAACATATGGTCACTGGGCGACAAGACCTCGTATCTACAAAATATCAAATGTTCAGGAGAGCAAAAACAAAACAAACAAAAAACAAGGCAGCCAAAGCACTGCATCAAATGGGAGAGCATTTCCTCTGACATGCCATGGTGGCTTCATTTTTGGAGTAAGGCAGCTATAGGATTTGGACAGGACATCACTTAACTGATTATCTGGCCGTTTAAATCCAAAAAAGTCATTTTCACCAAAAATTTGAGATACAAGGTCTTGGGGGAAAGGGTGCCAGACTATCAGGGACAGCTTGTGTCAGAAAAGAAAAATGTGATACCCTGTACTTGAGTAATGTGCGGTATTGAACCCAGCCTGTACAATGCATTTTATGTCATATTTTTGTTTGTGGTGAGGCATGAAGGGAGCAGCAGTAAAGAGGAATAAATCGTCATTGGGCCTACAAGGCTTTGCTCTTAATGACTTAAGAAATGTGTCATTTCTCCTTGTGCACTAATGATGAGCCACGCTTAAAGGCACAGTTTGATCATTGGTTTTTATTGTGTGTTTCTTTTTTTCAAGTTTGAAAAATCTGAGCTGTGTGGTCCAGTGTGCTACTGGAGTCTCTGATAATTTGGTGATTTTTAAGCAATGAAAATAATTAGGGAAGAAAATAATGTTTCAAAAGATTGAAGGCCTGTGAGTGGTCAGATTACACCATTCTAAGTATTTCACAAAGATAGAGTCATGTAATAGAAAAAGGTCATTTGGGTATAATGGTATTTAAGCGTGATAGTAGGCCTACATATTTGTTCGAAGATCTCTTGTTAGCGACAACACAATTCTCAAGACCTTTGTCTGCTGGAGTGGGTTTTTTATGCATTTGAAAATTCACAGCAGGGTAAGCACCATCGTTAAACATTCAAAAATAAGTCCATCATCAGACAGAGCCAAATAAAACCTTTCCAGTGGTACCTCACATGTAAGTAGCAGGGAATACTCTTGAAGGTATTTGATGAAAGTATCCCACATTTTCTTATCATTTTTGTAATCTTTTTAGCAGCTTTAATTGCAAATATCTCAAATCAACAAGAATGGAGTAAATTCTCAGTCAGCAATGTTTTGGTAATTTCTCAATTTAGCCTCTACCATGTGTAGCGCTGTCATTAAAGGAGACCTAATGATTATCAGACTTTTGAATTTTAGCAATTACAGATTGGTTTTGATAGGTACAGAGTTTCAGAATTTATAGTGATTTGGATGAGGAAAAAGATTTTCTTTTGATATTTATTCCAAATTACAATAAACAAGGATGATGACATGGTAGCTTCATCTTAACAATGCATGAGTGGGAGAGCTCAAGGAAGCAGAACTAAAGAAGAAAGCATGCATAAATTCTGCACAATCAGTATTGTAATGGAGTTACATCGCTACATTTCCAAAACATGTTATGTGAGCCTCTTATGTCATCGATCATCCTTGTTCAGCGTAATTTGTTTTGCGTTTTGCAGAGTATTGGTTTATCTGCTAATGACCACAATTAACAACACAAATCAAAACACAGATCTGTTGATTTATGAACTAGATGATGTGAAATTATAAAAATAGTCTGGGCTTCCCCTTTGATCCTGCATTAGAGCATGTTACACATTATGGTATCCTCTCATTCAAGATCACATGCTGAAAATGAAACCATATGAACACCCTTGCGCACACGTGGTGGGGGGGAATCCGGCTTTGTTTCATATGGACACGCTCGTTCGTAATTCACCCGTGATGCTCTAATGTCTTTTCTGCGGAAAAGATAGCCCGAGGACTGAAAGCAAGACTAGTGTTGAGGAGGCAATGATGGACATTTAGTAGTTTCAGTGCACCAGGCTGATGACTGTGATGTCAGAATGTGGTTAGTCTTCAGGCGACATCCATCACATAATGTGACAATATTTGTGATGTCATAACTCGTTTAATCCTCACGCGACATCCATTACAGATATCCATCATTTGGTGCAATGATGTAAACTTTATTCTCTACATGTACCAGCTGATGTGATTGTATCTAATTTGCAGTGTAGTTGGATTCCTTAGGACTTTTTTCATATTGCAGTGTCTTTTCCTTCAACATATCAGTTTGGTTAAAACCTTTTTTTTTTTAATATAATGATGTAGGGATAGGAGATTATTAACCCTTTTGAGTTTTTTTTTTTCTGTGATTTTTTTTTCTTTTTTTTTTGGTAAGAAAACCCTGTGATCAATGGTGAAGGATACACAGTTGACTTTGGCTACATTCAATTTCTCAGAAGCAAAGCAAAGCAAAGCAAACTAATGTATACCATACCATACCATGCCAGATTGGGAGTATGCAAGTGCTCTGGAGAAAGCATACATCATGAGCTTTTTTCTGGACTCAAGTCAGAGAGGTTACACATTTTTGTAGCAACAGGATCATGCACTTGGCACGCCTGCGCTACATTCAGGTGTCTCAAACAATGAGAATCAACTCTTTGTATTATGACGTAGTTCGTGTTACACACATTCTTCTCACCCATGCCAACTTTCTACCTGGTTTGAGATGGTACAATTTTGGAGCACATCGGGAAATGGTGCACATCATATCTGTCTTGGTATGATATGGTACGGTACACTCTGGGAGCATTCCCCGGCCTTAGTACAACATGATTATTATCTCACCATGGCCAGGTACTCCTCTCTTGGCAGTTTGGTTGAGGGGGATATCATGGGGAGAACATCTTGTCCTGGGATGAATGCACAAATCAGGACTCTATCCCCTGATCTCCTTGTGTAGCAGTACACAGCCACCAATGACTTGATGACTGTTAGTACGTGAGCTTCATTTTCTTTTGTCTAAAATCTGTCTTTTTCTGTTCATCCGTTCAGCTCTCTCAGGATAGGAAGCCTGCCATCGGTGCCGACACGCGCCCCTTCGTCTCCAACCTCCTCCAACGGGCCATACGGTCCGCCAGGGCGCAGCCGGTCACCAGCGAGGAGCGGCTGATGAACGACGTGCGGGCGAGCCGCGAGCTGGGCGACGCCTGCGACAAACAGGTGAAGAGCGCCATCAAGCAGCGGCTACGCCATGATCCGGACTACGACGCCCAGAAGTTCCCCAACACGGAGAAGTACTTCCAGAAACAATGAGTGTGCCCTGGCCATGCAACATGGGAGTACTTTGAACATATAAACAGATATTATCTGTGACCTCATTGAGCCAGTATGTAGCTTGAGGTGTAAAATATTTACAATGGGACAAAAAATCATAAGATGTATTTACTAAGTTATTAATCTTTGGACACTTGAAATCACCTGTTGTGTGGCTGCATAGCCATAGCTATCCCTGTTGACTGGAGTCTACCAAGCTACATGTACGTTACCACTACAGTAATTACCCCCGGATTTTAAATGTTTTATTTGAAAGCAAGAAAAGAAAATGAGAGTTACCTCGGGATATTGGATGTTCTTGTGATCACTTTCATCAGTTTTTTCCTCGTTACCGAGACTCCTGTATGGAAGATACACCTCTCCGTCACACCAAGACACAAACAAGCGCAAACGCAAGCAAGCAAATGGTCTCAAAATTGGCCCAAAGCGGAGAAACTTGACCATGGCCAAAACGGTCAACATGAAATAACCATTTTGATGGTCTAAAAGGCAAAGGACACCAACGAGGTGCAATGCTTAGTGGTTGTTGTTAAGAATGGCAGTCAAGAGTGAGTGTCCAGTAAAGAGAGTTGAGTCACAATATTGGCGTCACACCTGTTCAATAATTCTCCATGGGGACACATGATAAAAAACAACAACATGAAATTGAAAAATTCTGTCAAATGTATGAAGGATTCAATATGTCTGTCATGTGTGATATAGATCTTTCTGTGTAAAGCAATTTGTTTCATTTCCATTCTACAATTCGCTCAATGACTTTTAACTCAAACTGCACTCAAAGGTCTGAAAAAAAAGACAGTGGCTTCACCCCTCCAAAATTTCCTGTGTTTTCTGAATGTATCTGTCAGTATACATGTAGTTTGGTTTAATGTTATGGGGCTTGGGCTTTTTTACTTTATCTACATTAGTGAGGCCTGTAGTTGCTCGATGAGTGAAAAACCCCTTCAGTTTCACACTTGCACTCTGGTGGGAAACAGACTCACAAGAATGCACATTTGCAATCCATTATCACCTGCATACTCCGATTGGGTTCTGAATTATGTTGAATAAAGAAGCTTAACAAACAAACAAACAAACATAAATAAACGGTAGCCTGCTGGTTGAGGAAGTATGGTGGGAAATGAAAAATATGCTTCTGTTGCTATGTGGTACACTACAGTATACTAATGACACACAGGTCTGAGCGCGTCAGTCGGAATTGTGTGCATAAGGTAACTATGGAATGCTTACATATGGAAAGGTTGTCTCTTTTAATACACACAGAACACGCGCGCGCGCACCCTGTGTTATAACCTATGGAGACGCACAAGCAAAACCCGACTTACTGTCATTAATGGAAAAATATCATAAAGTAAGTAATGTCCGTGGACTTGTGGCTAGCGGTTTTCTAGTCTTAGGACATTTGTCTGTAGAATACTAAAATTAGAAGATAAATGGACTTCTAATAACGTCGGACTGGCTGCTCAAAAACAGCTTTGTGAGTTCACTTCAGAATAACTGCCCCATAGGATTGTACACACTTCCTAAAGTATTCGCCGTGTGATGCAGTGATACCTCCCTATTTGAAAGGCTGTATCTCCGCAACCGAATGGCACATGAAGCTGTGGCTTCTACCATATTACGCGCCAAAAAAATCTCTATCATATATGTCAAACTCATTGTGATTGGATTGTAGGTCTTGTCGGAATTGGCAAAAAACTGAGAAGGTTCCGTCCTCAATCCAATCACAATCAGCGACACAGAGAAGCTCATTATCATATGAAGCATGATGTCATTGTTTATTCGTGGCTGCATTTGGACGAGTTATGATTTCATATACCGTGAGTTATAACGTAAATTGGATATGTATTTCTCATTTCTAAGTTTCCTGAAGTCAGCGGTGAACCCTTATATTAACTGACCACCTACTGTACCAGTTATGACTTTATATGTTGCTGAGAAGATATAGAAAACGGGAATTTTCTTCTTCGATGATGTTCGATGATCATATCTTTCTCGGCAAGCACATATACGCAGAGTGCACCATTGTGTAGTGGGGGTGAACGTTCCCAGGTAACCGCGAGTGGAGCATGAAGCGCAGTGCAGTGCCGGTGGAACTTGCAGTGGTCAACATTCCAACATGATTGTGAATCTACACTATACATCAGCTTTCAGTTTCTATTTGTGCATCTTTTAGAGTGTACTTGGGTTTTGCTATTAATTTACTGAAGTTGCTGCATAATATTATGACCAGAAAGCGACTGTCAGCAATATATGATTGATACCTCAGTGAGTGTGTGCGTATATGTGTGTGTGTGTGTGAGTGTGTGGTCAGTTAAAAAGCAGATAATGTAAACAATTTCATGAAAAGCATGTAATTCATGTTGTCAATGTAGGTTTAACCCATATAATGCTATGTTTATGGCTGCCCCTATGTTGTTTCTGCAGCATTTTACCCATATTCGACAATGGACCAGTCCGTATCACTGCTGTGTGCACGACGTGTGTGGCAGACCGTGTAGGCTCATGAATAATTCAAAGCGTGCACCTTGACGTTCTGTGTGTGCGGGCAGCGTGCACGCTCAGCTGTAGAATGATTTTAGTAGACTTTTGGCCAAAAACCTTTCCATATGCCCACGAGGTGAAGCCCAGTGGGTTTAGGATAAATACCATAGTTACCGCATGCACACTATATTCCGCCTGACACACGAAAAGACATGTGCGTCATCTGTTTTATAGAATGTGTAATTTTCTTGCCAAAACCCAATTTTTCTATCGTGTTACCCGATGACAAATTTACTGGATGCATTTCCTTTTGGCTTGCCATAGACGAGAGCCCGAAAACCATGCATCAGTTTTTACTGGACACTTAGTTTTTCTTCAGAACCATGCATCCAGTAAAAACTGATGCATGATTGTTGTAGCCAATAGGCGTCTCGTACTGAGTGCAGGAACGCTTGCTTAGTGCGCGAACCTTTGTTACAAGTGCGCGTACTCTTGCTACAAGTGCGTGATAACATGTTTACCGCTGTGACTCCGCGTGCGGCCAGTACAAATCAACACATAGCCCTGGACCAATGAGATCACAGGATTCTCGCTACCCATTCTATAACATTTTATTTCGTTTCCATACTCCTCAGATGAAGATACATTTGTGTAAGTACAGTACAGTTTGTTAAAGGATCTGCACAGTGATACAAATGGTCATTTCAAAGGTAGTGTTTGGTCACTCAAGGGAAAAGAAGAAATCTAGGAGTAAGATGGGAGCACGACATTAAAAGTGTGTTCCTTTCATAAGAGCAGGCCCCTCTGAATATTAACATTGCACATATTACGGAGCAACTACAGAACTGATGACTTCAGTGTACTAAACCTCAGAATCCTGAGAATATCTTAATTAAGATATACTGCATGCTGAATAATACTGGTATCTACTCATATTTCTAATCATGGGATGCAGTGAGATAAAGCTAGAGTGGTGTAACATAGAGAGTCTTTTTCTACTCTCTTTTTTTACATGTTCATCATTCTTATCCAGTTGTTTCTGGCCTCTTAGTCTCACATGAGGATCTGGACAATTGCTAATAATTGTTGAACAAGCAGGTTTGTGTTTGAGGTACATTGTAGATAGTATCCTACATTTTCCATCCCACCTGCCCATGAGCAGGTCCCAGAGAATAACATCGACATCTCAATGGTCTGGTAAAAAGAAAAAAAAAAAGGAAAAAAAAAATCATTGTTAAAATTTTATTTTTGCATTCTGAGTGATTCGTTTTCAACGCTTAAATCAGTTCACATGTTAGTTAATGCCTTAGCACACTTCACTTGTACAAAAGGGAGCAAAGAATATGGATATTATGATTTCATTTATTTCACTTTGTACCAGTTCCATGCAGCATGAAAAGCACAAACTTATCTACACCCAAAAATCTTCCATGTTTTTTTGGTACTTGAGCCTCAGCAGTCACCCTTTGAATAGCATGCATTCAAACCTGATTATGCTTGTCACATGATTAATATGCAATTGACCACTCTGCAGGGGGTTGGTCACTCCTTTATTTTGAGCCATAGAGGTATAGATACTGGATACACCATCTGTGTGTGGGTGTGATGCTTTCAGAATGTGACCTCAATTTCCAGACATAATTTGCAGATCAATGAGAGAGAGTAATATCGTGACAGAGGATCTTAAGTTCACTTGAATGCATCTATGACGGACTTAACATATTTCAAAAGTAAAAGTGCTAAATACTGAAAGTATTCTCTGAGCAAGTTTTCATCATCTTTTTTGTTTTCTTAATTCTTCAATACACAGATGTTTACCGCAAACTTTCAGATTAATTAAAGTTTCCCACGTGATGCGTTCAATTAACTACCGGTATGCACATGGCTCAGTCTTTGCACTCTTTTGTATCAAACTCTGTTGAATGAAATGGTATTGGTTGAGAGCTGGACCAACATGTTTTATGTAAATGAGCAGGGTGGGGAAAGAACAAGAAGATGAAATTGCAATGCAGAAAGGCACAACAATGTCAAATTATAGGGAAAAACTTCTATGCATTTGCCATCCATAAATGTGATGCCAATGTGTATGTCATGTGATTTAGATGCACCTGTAACTGGTAAGCAAACCTACAAGGACTGGTAAGTGAGCCTGTACTCTGTAGCTTTTTTTTTTTTCCCCCCAGCATGGATGTGTATGCAGGGGCGGATCCAGATATTCCATAAAGGGGGGAGGGGGACGTGCATGCTCCCCTCCATTTTTTTGAATTTCTTTTGTTATAACAAAAAATAAAGGGGGTGCGCCTGGCATGCCCTCCCTCCCCCCCCCCCCCCCCCCAATCCACCACTGGTATGTGTGGGACAACCTAGTGCACGTGTGGATTCTCTCCTTAAGATTTCAAATGACTATGAATATTTATCATGCTCTGATACAGTAGTAGGCTATTGATGTATGAAATGGAACCCTTTATTAAACAGCCCTCATTCTCTATGCAAAATCCATGTTGCACACGATGCAAGGGTTTTAAACAAGAAGTGAAACTGTTTTGTGCCCCACCACACCACACCCAGTCGAGCTGTTATGTGCCCAATTCACTTGATAACATGCCAGTGGATCCGGAGAGAACACTTTCGAAGCATTGTTGTTGCTTTTTTTCTGGAGGGGATTTCAGTTTCTATGTGACTGGCAAGAGAAGGATGAATACATTCAGTACTTTTCACAGTTATAATTATGATCTTTTCCATGGAGAGAGTATGCAGTTTGTTGTACATCGTTTACACCTATACACAAAGAATTCATTGGGATGGCAGAGATCATGACTTGTAGATTTAGAAAAAGGGACCTGGGCTTCATGTCTGCATAGACCTACTGGTTTACCCCAGTACACAAGATCATTATTGTACGTGTGCTTTAGAGACAGGCTCTGAAGTGGGAACTGTGCTTGAGCGCAGCTTTGAAAATGAGCAGGTCAGTATGATTGTGTTGTAATATGTTGTATTCTGGCCATTCCCTGGTGACCATGTGTTAAATGCATTCTCTTGTACGCGCGCGTCATGTATCTGTGTGAGCTCTTGAAGAACGTTATTGCGTATGATCTCTCTCGGACTATGAGAGATTTGCATTATTTTCCCCCGTAATTAAAGACTTATTTTTCAAACCAGCGATTTAATAGTTAGGACTGTATCAACAGCACAACAATTACAGCTTGGTTTCACTGCAGATGTAGGCGAAAAGAAACTCTGCCCACCAGTTCTTCGTGATCAGGCGATTGTTTGGATGCGTTGCACTGCAAGATGTCTGTAGGAAGAGCTGCGCATGTGTTGATAAAGACAACCAAACAATTTTTTGTTTTTTCTGTTTCCTTGACGCGGGCAATGACTTCGGCGTACTCAAGTGGTCCAGTGTTTATCGATTCAATATAAATTGATGAGGGTGGTGCTTGTGTGGAAAAACAAAATGCAGTACATACTTCCTGTATCAGCTTCAGATCTGGACTACATTTCATTGTAAACAGGCCTTGAAGAATTTAAAGAAGGAAATGATTGGCTTGACTCGATGTTTTGCAGCGAGCAGGAATAGCGTGAAAGAGAAAAATGATATAGAGTGTATGAAATGCATTGTTAATACGCAGCAGGTGGCATGCAGGTATGAGTAATGTTCTTTATCTAGTCACTGGCATCAGGCCGACTGTCGTTTCCGATACCAACAATCAATGTCGATATTAACTCATTACTTGAGACTTTATTCCGCTATCATTATATTTGAGATTTCTTCTCGTGAGTCTTTGCTCCAAATCTTGAAGGAAATCGAAGGAGGAGGAGCTTGATGTAATTTTCAGTGTAGTGGCATTAAGTTTGATTTGTCGATTGCTGTACACACAACCGAAGCAGATAATAACTCTATTATTCTTTCAATGCAGAATAAATTTGTTCATATTCAATTTTTGTCGGTATCAGCTTGCTGTTTTTCACGCCTGAGTTTTATTGCATGTTTACCGTTTGTATGCGTTCGAACTTTTATGTGCAATGGATAAAGTGGCTTCCATACATGTTTTTTTTTTAAAATCATTAATTTCAAGGCACAAGTTTCCCCGTCCATGTATAAGATAGTAACTGATTCATACGCACAGCAGTACAATGTGAACGCAACCAGTATACGCCAGAGTCTGAGCAAAATGTAGATTCAGCATTGATGAAGAATAATACCCTTGCATTGTTAAATACAAATGCTTCACAAATTTTCACCCTTGTCGTAAGTCATGTACAGAAAATGACTGTCAGTGTTTAGAAAAATTGTGAAACGGGCTATTCCACATTCTTCATCACAGAAATATTAAATAAGATTCAGATGCTAAATCTAGTTCAAATCTTAAATTCACGAAGAATTTATCGGAAGTGCTGTTGACTGCGTTTGGTCGTGACAATAGTTCTAGAATCTTCACTTTGTAGCATGTAGTAGTATGTTGTTCGTGTATTTGTTTGTTTGTTTGTTTGTGTTTCGATTTTCTTGGGGGTGTTTCTTTTTGTTTTGTTTTGTGTTGTGGTGTCTATTTTTGTTTATTTATTCATTCATTTATTTATTCATTTTTTCCTTTTTCTTTTTTTAAATAGGGCTCTCGAATTTTCTGGATTTTCTCGAGTACATTGTATTACGGTTTATCATATTGTCAAATTAATGCTGGCACTTGACCATAACTCACTTATGAGAAAGGGAAATGAAAATAGCGGCTGATTTTGGTTCATTTCCTTTGTCTGAGCAACGAGCGCAACATTAACCCATAGGCGTCCTTCATGACCTCTCCTGGTCCTGATGGCATTTTGATAATAGCGAAATTAAAGTCAATAAATGACTATGTTTTCCTGTTTTTCAGCCGTTCAGTTGCATAGCAGTCAATTTCTGTAAGAAATGAAGAATTACATAGATTAGTAGAGCTATACCTTTTATATCCGACACTCTAAAAATGAAGTGGTAAATCAGCATTTTAGATGTCAATCCTCCAACCTTTTGTTAAATGTTAACATTAACACCCATTGAAAAAAAAAAATAACAGTCGTGAAACTCGTGATGTTGGATTGCCATTTCAGAAAGTGTAAATCCAACATTCTGAATGTTAAAGTTCCTGTTTACCTTTGGGAGCAGTGTGTAGGTCTGTTGTATCACAAAACGGTCCTACCACATAAAATTTCCGTAATAAAACCTAAAATATAAGGAGATATTATCAGTGTTTTTTCCGATAAACCGTAATTGTAGACGGTTTAGTCTGGAAACATTTTTATTAAAGTGTTCACATTTTGTGTATTTAACATTACTTAACATCGATTATACGGATTCAAATTTTTACAGTGCTTGTTTCTATCCCCAACTCACATTTTAGAAGTATTTTAAAGCACTAATGCTGGGTTTTTGTTTCATCTTCAAAATGGCAAATTATGCCTTTAAGCTGAACATTTTACAAAATGTTGGAGGAGTGACATTTCATCTTTTTTATATAGTGGAAGCATAAGTGCACGAATGAATGAATAAAAAAAAAAGTTTATTCAAAATATGGCGGGATGCATAGATATAATACATTAGGGTATGTATACATATACGTGTACATACGTAATGGATATTGGAGAAAGAGTCAAATATGATTATGTATATATCTATGTTTTATATATATATATATATATATATATATATATATATATATATATATATGTGTGTGTGTGTGTGTGTGTGTGTGTGTGTGTGTAATCCTTAAATAGAGCGTAAGGAGGGAAATCCAGTGGCATTGAACGACAGCAATTAAGAATGCTTCATCAGCTGAATTTTGACAGAACAGGATGACAGCAACAATGCCAGGTTCGAATATTTATCAGAATTGTTCAGCGTGTTTCCTGACACGACTGGGAGATTAATGTCCCGCACTGCTCCTCATTATTCTTTCCTCATCGTCTCCTGGAAGCTGCGCTCGATCGGCAATTAGCTTACTATTTCCGTCCGTGTGAACGCTTGCAAATCAAAATTTCGAGGTTTCAAGCGCGTTCGTCATCCCATCCCACTATTTCTGACCGTGTGAACGCTTGCGAAAAGTCTCGCGATTTGGAGTGCGATCGTCATCCCGCTATTTTGTACATGTGAATGCGGCTTTATGTCTTTGCGTTAAAAAAAAGAGACGATTTATTAACCCGTTAATTAAAACTGCGTTTTTATTCAATGTTTCATTTTGTCTGTGTGTGTGCTTTGAATAAACAACTCTGTATAGATATATAGTTTGAATATACTAGTAGATTACATTATCTCAAAGGCGTCCATTTTATAACCTGAGCGTGCACATCAGTGGCTTGGACGTTGGGTAAAGCAGTATAAATAGGCATAAATTACACTCATTCACAAACAGAGATCATTTAATCTCTATTTTGAAATATATACATTTCATATTTCTCTTACTTCTGATATTATCTTTTGGTGCACATTTCTCATGCTTTATTTTTCTTAAAAGTGAATACAATGATTCACTGCGTCCTTGCCGACCGATAGTAATATCACATTTCATCGTAAAACATTGTAAAATTGCATAAATGTATATATATATATATATATATATATATATAATATATATATATATAAAAGCAACATTGACTTGCAACAGGAGAATACATGAGCAACTTCCCAGACATGCACGTATTGCTGGCCATGATATGCCGATCTGTAAAACAGTAGAAAAAGAAAAGAAGCCGCGAAGCATGCAAAATAACGAAAGAACCCCACCCCGCCCGGCTCTTGTCGGGACATTATCATCACATTGTTCTGAATTCGTTTTTAGGCTCCCAGATTAGTGGTCACATTAGTTCAAATTCCGATGTGAGCATTCAATTTCGTGTTTGAGCATGGATTTCTAAGTTTGCGCATTCAAATTCGTGCGATGGGCTCGGTAAGCACTGAAAAGCATTTTCAATTTCTTTTTCAAGAAAGCGATTTTCACAATTGAGCATTCAATTTCGTAATGCACGTATACTTATGAATAGGCAAGAGTGATTATGTCCAGCTGGTCATCGAATGTGACTTATGCTTTTTATCTTACATTTCATCAGCATGATCAGCATTTCTTTGTTATGGTTTTTTTTTTAACATCCAGATTGTTTCTTTTGCAAAACTGTTATGTAAACTTCAATATAAAATCCTCATTTCGCCATGTCTGCATCTCATGGCTGTGTTTATCTCCAATTTACTTTTTATTTTCATTAAGATCATCATATTGGCCCGAATTCATGAAGGTGGTACAAAGGAAACCATGGTTTACACCATGGACAAAATCTATGGAGCGCCAAGTGTCGCATGGAATATTTCGTTACGAAATCAGTCATTTCGTCAATGAAATGATTATTTTGTAACGAAATGACAACGTTTGGTAACTAAATGAACACTTCGTCCACGAAATGATAATTTCGTTAACGAAACGGTCATTTTGTCGACGAAATGACCAATTTCGTAACGAAATATTCCGTGCGACACTTGGCACTCCACAGTTTTTGTCCATGGTTTAAACCATGGTTTCGTTTGTACCACCTTCGTGAATTCGGGCCAATACTGTGTTTACAATCTTCATTTGACATCTTTGATCGTCGTACAGCTCTCTGATTTTTATCTCATACTTATTTGCATCCTCATGCTATTGTGTGATCCAAATGTAGACGTTTTTAAAATTCAGTTTAAAACGCAGTAATACAATTAACATGATTAATGTACTTTTTCAACTGACATTATGCAGGTTTAATTCAAATGCTCCTTTAATGAACTTATTTGCACATATCCGAATTTGAATTCTCGGAAAGAGCTGGCGACAGATGGAGAAGAAGTTGAATAACCATTGCCGAAAATGTATGCGCATTCGGTGAATTAGAATGCGCAGATGCGAAATCGTTTGCCAAATCAGTCAATTTGAACGTTGGAGGAAGAAAATCGATTTTGAATGACCGTATTTTGATGGCTGAGCAAACTGGACGAAAATGAATGCTTCCGATATGACATTAAATGACAAAACAATAAAATTGGCCGGGAAAACCTAATATTAAAACACCATATTATCTATTGATCATGACACGGAAGTTAAAAATATTTTATGTGCTTTCATGGAACTAACGGTGCTGTTGGTCACATGCAGACACGTGGTATTTATACTTACTTAAAAGTTAATGATGTCGTCACCGCACAACACTCAAGTCGGTTTGCACTTTAATTTTATACACGGCTCGATCGACCTCTGCGGTGACCCCGTGGCTAGGGGGCCACTAAAATTGATGTTGGGCCACCAAATTTATCTTTTTGTGGCCCGGTCGGCAACTAAGATTTAAAATGGATGTTTATGATTTTTTTTTTTTTTTTTTTTTTTTTGGGGGGGGGGGGGGGGGTTTACAATATTTCTTCTTCGGGCCACTAAAATTTCAGACTTAAAGATTTTAGTGGCCCTATAGTAGCCTCGACAGGCCACCAGAGAAAGAAGGTTGATATCGAACCCTGTCTGATATAGTTATAATGAGTGGTTTTTTTTTTTTCTTGATTGATGAACACTCCCTTCTCTCTGAATTTTTCATTATTCATAATAATATTATGGATATTACAATAGAATGACTCTCTGATGAGAAAGACTGCTTTTTTCAATTTCATTTAATGTGAATGAAATTAAATTTAGATTGATTAAAATTTCATTTCATGTCAACTTAAAGAAGAAATCCACCCCAAAATAGATACACTTCAAAAGAAAGAGATAATATTCCCTACATAATGATACAAAAATGACAAAAATTGGGTAAGAAATAAGGAAGATATGACATTTTCAAATTTCATATTTTTAAAAAAACATTTCTTGACCGTGCAGTCCTTAGGAATATTCAAATTAGCGAATTGATGATGTCGTACCCTCACAATTTTTCATGTAGGCCTATGTTATAAATAAAATTGTGAAAATTTGTTATTTTTAGCTAATACTAGGTGTTACAAAAAAAAAACATTTCCCACTTTTGATCCTTAATAGTTCAAAAACTATATATCAGATAACACTGACATTGATATGAGCAATAGCTGAATAGTGTACAATTTTGTTGGAGGCAATTTTACAATGACAGCATAATTCAGTTTCATTAAATTAAACATTAATTTTTTCAGTTAGGTTTCGGATTTTGCTCTATTTTCAACCCTCTGTACAAAACTTTAACTTTGCATAGAAGTCAATTGGTGTGTATGAGAGTGTGTAGTTGACACCCAGACAATGGTCCTGAACAATGGCCAGGATTGCAGTGTTCATTATTTATTCATGAGCAATTCCACTTTCACAGATAGTCATTTTTCATTCTGAAATGTGGTGTACGCAAATACATGGAAACATGTGCTTACTTTTTTACATGTGCATGCATTTCACCCTTTGCCATGAATTCAGACTAGCAGTGCCCAGGGCAATTCATCATGAATAACTAATAAAGCATTCATGTGCCTTGGAGCAGAGCTCTGAACAGGTGGTATCCATGTCCATTGTTCAGGGTCATTGTAAGTACACACTCACATACACATCATAAGTTCCTGTGTAAAGTTCAGGTTTTGTACAGAGGGTTAAAATTTGACCAAAATCTGGAACCTAACTTTGAAATTAATCATGGATTTCATGAAACTGATATAGGTTTTCATATTCAAATCACCTCCAACTAAATTGTACACTTTTCAGCTAGTACTCAAAGCAATGACAGTTTTATCTGATATAAATATAGTTTTTGAACTATTAAGCATCAAAAGTGGGAAATATTTTTTGTAACGCCTAGTATAAGTGGGCTAAGAGCATGTTCCCCATACCAAGATATATCATAGCTAACATTCATTCGGGTTTTTTTATTATTATTTTGGGTGGTTTTAAGACAAGTTACAGCTGAAATATGAGATTTTGTCATTTTCTGTATGTGAAATGAAGAAGGTATTGTGAGAGCATGACATCGTCAACTTGCTGATATGAATATTCATAAGGACTGGTTAATATGAATGTTTTCCGGGGAAAAATGAATTTCAAAATGTCATATCTTTCTTTCATAACTTTCTCATCAAATTTTTGTCATCTTTGTATCGTTTTGTAGGGAATACGTTTCTCTTTCTTTCCAAGTATGGATTTCCTCTTTAAGAAAAAAAAAAAACAAACAAAAGAGAGAATTTCTTCCTGAAGATTACGTATCAATGGTAGTCTAGGAGCCGGGAAAGAACATAATTTTCTTGTATAAATCTTCAGTTACATTATTAGACATCAACGATTATTGAAACCGTACTTTCTTACAATCTTTATCCTATTTCATTGACACTTTGACCATTATCTTATGTTATGTATTTTACTTTATTTACTGAATCTACAACTTGAACAAGAGTGACCTGCATATGAAATCATTGTCATAGTTAATTTCCTTCCACTCTTCAATTAAGATTGAGTTTACAAAGTGTGCTGAAGAGGAGGATAGCTTTTGATTTTTTTTCTTCGCTTGTAATACGGCTAACAGCGTAAGGGTAATGTTTATATTCACTCCAACCGTATGATATACTTGACACAAAAACAACAACAACAACAAACAAACACGATGCTAAACACAGAAAAAGAAATCACGTAAAGTTTGGGCGTAGTCACATGATGGGTGACTGCGAAAAGGTAATATCAATAGGACCTCTCCTTTAAGTGTCACATTAAACCACTGTACATATAAAGAGAAGCAGATACGAAAGTATTTCTTGTTCACTTTCGTCTTCCAATCATATCTCTCTCTTCTTCTCGCTCTCTCTCTCTCTCAATTACCCCCCCCCCCCCTCCAAATCACTCTCTGTAGATCAGCAGTTATTTCCCTGCTGTGACGTAGAGCCACATGGATTCGATCAATCCGAGAAGCTCATGCACGCTGCATTGGACCGGAAGCTGCATGTTTTGTCAACCCGCTACGGTTGCTCCTCCCATCCAATGAATAAAAAGTTCACATTTCAGCATCGCTCGTCCCACATCCCACATTGTTTCCGCCCTACCAATCAGCATTGGAACGCCCGGTGAAAAAACAAAACAAAAAACACATAGATCTCGTCCAGCAGTTTCATATAAACGTATGTAATATATCTGATGAGCTCATATTGCGTCCCGATTTGCCTGTGAGAGGTTGTTATTCGATGGTCAGGTGTTAGATATATTAATCCACAACTCGCTTTTGATTCCAGGAGAGCAGGTTGTTGTCTTTTCGATCAGCAACTTCCAGGATATTTCGCTGTCCTAGCGGAACCCTACCACGGACTATCAAGACGCACTCCGAGAAAACTTCGGAGTTCACGGAACACGGAGACGAATCTACAGCTCAGAATGGTGAGTGTAACGGTCTACATTTCCATGAATATGCCAGTGGTATATTTTGGACTGATGTGCGGCTTGGATAACTGGTCACTGATTATGTTACTAACTACCACCACCACTTCTTCTATCCACACCTCTTCTAGTTTAATACCACCGCTACTTGTATTATATCACCGCTTCTACCACTGTCAAGACATTAGTTCTTCTTCTCCTTCTTCTTGTTCATCCCGTTTTTTCTTATTAACATACTCTTTTCATCGTGGTTCTTTTTTTCTCTTTTCCTTCCTTCACTTGTTTTTCTTCTCCATTCTATCATCACCATCATTTTTTTTTCTACTTCTTAAGGTTGAGAAGTTTCTTCCTTTATAGTGTGCACATGCATGCATGAAAGCTACCCAGCGGATACATGCCTTTATGTTAATTAAGTTTCTTAAGAGTTTTCTAAAAGATATAATCATAACCGTTGTTGAGTACCGATGATTGAAGCATGCTTAAGTATTTCTTTCTCTATACATACATATCATAATCAGCAAACTTCATCTCCTTTATATGTCAGTTTTTTTGTTTATAAATCTTAATCAGTAAATGCTCTCTGATCCTTTATGCCTTTTGTATAAGGTATATGTTTGTGAATCATCCTGCTATACAGTATTTATACTACATAGGAGTGCATTTGGTTTCGGTTGTCATTATCATATGCCTATGATTATTGAGAACATTCACCCAACACCACGCAAACCGAGTATTAAATTTCAACTCAACAAAATTCAGAATCCATTTCTGGACAAGAAAACTTTCCATCGCGTTATATTTCAGTTATTGATGTTTAAATTTTAGCTGCTAATCCGCTAAGCTCTCCAATCCTTTGACCGAAAGATCTGGCTGTATCTGGTTGTCGAGGATATGTTCCGCGGAGACTGCGTCTGTCTACGGAGGAGAGCGATAACGTAAAAAAAAAAAAGAAAGATATATATATATATATATATATATATATATATATATATATATATATATATATATATATATATATATAAGACTCCTCCGGACAGACGGATCTTTCTGTCTATCAAATCCTATACCTTGAGCCAACTTTGTATGTGAATCCTTCTCAGGTCCGTCGATTAGAAACTGCTTGTTTACTCTTGGTTGTTTCAGTTTTATTTCTCAACATGTATAACAAAAAATCAGTATAACAAAATCAAAAATATTCACAAGTCATGAAAATATAAGCAAGAGTTATCATTACAAATACATAATTATGTGAATAACATGTACATTATATCTCATTCCAGATGGTATATATTATTCAATCATACATACAGGTGGAGGAGACCTCTTATCGATAAGCAAACGCTTGACTTGGACAACGAGCTCTAGACATTTTGACTTGTAACAATACTCTCTCTCTTTTAACTGAAGGAACAGAACACACACACAGAATGAAAATCGTGAAATTTTCAAATATTTTCAAATATTTTCAATATCATAGGACCGAAGAGGACAACACACGCCCAAGGTGGATGTAACAGGACAGAAACGAGAAATAGAATGAGGGGGTACCAAATAGGAAAAGTAGAGGGAAGAGAAGAGAAGAAGGTTGTCATATAGAATTTAAAAAAAATCACTCAGCAATACACAAACAAAGCAATTCAACGGCACATGCAGAACGCATTTCTGGGCACTTCATACTAGCACCTGACATACTTATGGCCGATAGTCAAAATCTTATGTTCTTGCGGCTGTGCCCTCAGATTCCGATGGTTAATTTTCGATATACTACTCACAAAACTATAGCTAAATATTTCAGTATATGAATGTCTGGTCAAACTTAACACACACTCAAAAGTTTCAGTGTTTTGGTCTCCAACCTGCTAAAAACTCATAATAGTCATTACAACGCTAATCATCTGCCCATCTCCATCATCAAGTTGTTCTTTAATGGCCGAGTGCCCAGACGCTTAGATATTCGAGTATACTTCAGTGAGATTGGCTTTTGAAAGACTTTCGAGAAGTCGGTAAGTGGTAAGGGTGCGCGTGAAGACGTAGTGGTCTTTTTCTTCTTCTTCTTCTCCTTCTTCTTCTTCTTCTTCTTCTTCTTCTTCTTCTTCTTCTTCTTCTCCTTCTTCTTCTTCTTCTTCTTCATGCCAATCTACCTCTTTCAAGTTCAATCCTGAAAATTCTTGCTTACAGACATCACTCAGCCGGTTTGGTCTTAGTGGTTCGAGTTGAAATGTCTTGTCTCTCTCTAAAAAAATAAATAAATAAATAATAATAATAATTAAAACAAATCCCAGCCGTATAGGTATCTATGCAGTAGACCTACATCTTTGTTGTTTTTGCTTTTACCATTCATTGTTTTATTACGAACTGGTTGCAGGCTAGGGAATTCCTATCTGCAACTGCATGCAGATGCCGAAATCTTGAATCTTGATTTTCTTTATTTTTATTTATTGTTCTTTTTTTGTGGCAGCTAAGGAAGCAACGAATGCTTGTAAGTGAGCAATCATGAAGCCGGATGCTTGTTTCGTTTCCTTTTCCCACCCTATCTGGTAGGAATAAAGCATAATTCATAAATTATCATGAAAGTGCGGCTGACAAGCCGCTCTGTAATAATCTAATCATAGCTCAATCGACACGTGAGTGTGCGAAAAGCGTTTACGTGACTAATTAGGAGCCAATTTGTAGACTCTGCAACGCATGGATCTGAATGATACCATTACATAGCCCATCATTTCCCCGATCGAAACAAAATTTTAAATCTTCGACTAAAGTCCTCGGTAATTTACTATCATGTAAACTGACGCTCGCGGTGAAGCACCCATTCGGGTTGCGATGATAATTATGGAAAGCTGTACAGTCATTATGTGGCTGTGGCACAGTAGACCGAGTGATCTATTTTAGACGCATGAAGTAAGCGGGAGCGGGGGGGGGGGGGGGGGGAGGGGGAGGGAGGGGGGTGGAGGAGGAAGATGGAAACGGAACCCTGGATATTGTCGTGTCCATGACATGGTATTAAAATCAAAACTAAGTGGGTATTTGTTTAAACAGGCATTACTACTGTGCCTCTGATTACGAATGTATCCTGACTGTCTCACTTGATTGTAAATAATACACACGAAAATACATACATAAGTAATGTATCTTAAAAAGAGAGACAGACATGCAGACATGCACACACACACACACACACACACACACACACACGTTCTCGTCTTTACAGTACAGAGCCAAATCTACTAGTATTTCATGCAACCTATGTAATGCAATTTTACAACATATTTCTTTTCCAAAATGAATGTTCTGAACAGAAGAATAACTCATATATATATATATATATATATATATATATATATATATATATATATAAGAGAGAGAGAGAGAAGAAGAAGAAGAAGAAGAAGCCCCTTGAATGTAATGACTGTTGCTATAGCCACCAATCTGAAAACTTGAAACTGTAGATGAACTTGGATGGAAAACAACGTGAGCGGCAAGCATTTAGTTTTGAAAGATGTGACGAAGCAAACGCTTTTATTTTTTAAGATAAACATGTGCACTAACAAGATATATTTGCAATGCAGGGTTTATTTCCTTTGATGTCATCTGCGTTTGTGTGTGCCAGTGTTTAATCTTTACCATCATAGTATATAAGATTTCTAGTAGGCTGCAAGCATTTAGTTTTGAAAGATGTGACGAAGCAAACGATTTTATTTTTTAAGATAAACATGTGCACTAACAAGATATATTTGCAATGCAGGGTTTATTTCCTTTGATACATCTGCGTTTGTGTGTGCCAGTGTTTAATTTTTACCATCATAGTATATAAGATTTCTAGTAGGCGACAAGCATTTAGTTTTGAAAGATGTGACGAAGCAAACGCTTTTATTTTTTAAGATAAACATGTGCACTAACAAGATATATTTGCAATGCAGGGTTTATTTCCTTTGATACATCTGCGTTTGTGTGTGCCAGTGTTTAATCTTTACCATCACAGTCTATAAGATTTCTAGTAGGCGACAAGCATTTAGTTTTGAAAGATGTGACGAAGCAAACGCTTTTATTTTTTAAGATAAACATGTGCACTAACAAGATATATTTGCAATGCAGGGTTTATTTCCTTTGATACATCTGCGTTTGTGTGTGCCAGTGTTTAATCTTTACCATCATAGTATATAAGATTTCAAGTAGAGTGAATAGCGAAGATCTTTGTCTGAATTGTCGGTGAATATCGCAGGGTATATAATGCACATCAAAAGCAAGTATCAAGTTCTGATTCCTTTCGACTCAGCTTCAGTTTGAAACAGCGTTGTAAAAAGCTGTTGCTTTCGTATCAAGACCAATTTAGTGGTTGAAGACAGGCACTTGGATTTTTATTGGCAGTATTCTGCTATTTAGGGAATAAAGTCAGTATGAAGTATGATAGGACTGATTAGTCTTTAACATCGTCTGTCGTGTAGATGAGTGAACTAGCCATTAATATCACCAGGACTGTGTGATTTAAACTAATCTGTGTATGTCTTTACTTTTTTCCACTCTACACGCCCTTCTACAAGTGAGAATATGCAAATAAGTAGGCCTATGCAAATAAGTATGAGCTTCTGACTGTCAATTGACTGTATGGTCTTGTTGACGTTATTATGACGACCGACGTTTTGTTAACACAATGTCCTGGCCTGTGCAGACTAACAGGAAAGTGTTTTCTATAGTAAGGCGATCAAAAGTCTCGTGAAGTGAAGAACTTGCTTTTTTATATTGGTGGCTAAAGCACATAAAATAGCATTGAAATTCTTCATCTAATAGTCACGTAAGTTACACAATGACCTTGATGACCGCAGTATGTGCTTTCATTGTTACTGCTGTTTTATGGAGGTTTCTTAGTTTGATTCAATTCAAAGCATTTCATTTTCAAAATGGCACAAATTGAGTACAAAGTATGGAAATTACATGATAATAAAGCTAAGTCGATTTACAAACATAATTCTTTTAAAATGAATACGCTCGCCGTTAGAATGAAAGGTATTAAGGTTTGAAAATCAGGTTAGTTGAAGAATTAAGATTAAAGTGAATTAGAAAAAAAAAACCGCTAGATTGAATTAAGGTTAAAAATGGAGGGATCTACCAAAAGACAAAGAATGCTTGTAACGTGCGGTTTCCTCAAAGAAAATCCAAGTAAATTGATGAAAAATAGATTAGATTTATAGAGGTATATCCCACAACTTGAGGAAACAAACTCATAACAGGACATTGGACAATAATTATGATAACATATAACTTAATAAACATTGACAGGAGGACAGACGAGAAGAAAATAACGAAAGAGATAAAACATTTAATGCTCTACCTAAAGAGACAAAAGTAAAAGGTATAGGGATAGTAATGATAATAATGATGATGATAATATCATAATGATGATGATGATGATGATAATAATAATGAAAATAATGATAATAATAATGATAATGATAATAATAATAATAATAATAATAATAATAATAATAATAATGATAATAATAACAATAATAATAATAAACTGGCGCTTATACAGTATAGCGCATAATTAATTATAAACTGCTCTATGCGCTTTACTTAATAACAGCTCTCCAAATATATCGTTACATTACAATAAAAATAAGTACGTCTTTAAGTTTCTTTTGAAAGATTTTGTTGATGTAAGCCTACAGACAGATCTAAAACATGTAATGTTAAACTTTCCTGAAGTGGCGGAAAACGTGAACGACTATGTATCTAGGCACACAAATATGTCCTACATGACATGGAAATGCTACATCTCACTAAACTTTCACTATATTGCGAGAATTGTGACCAGAGATGACGTCTCGCTATCAATAAACTGGAGAAGCTCAGAAGAAATAGATCGATATTTTACCAAATTTGAAAAAGCTTAACTACTGAGATCATCCTTCGTGCTTCTAGTTTCTCTGAACTTATGTGAAAATGAAACCATGGATGACTGATTTGCGGTAAGAAAAATGGCAACGAAATTCCTTGTAAAGCCAATTATCTGTGAGAGATCGTATTTACTCAAATGTTAAGGTTAATTTCATTAAAGGGAAGATAAACCCCAAGAACAATGTGGATTGAGTGAAAGCAGCAACATTAGTAGAACACATCAGTGAAAGTTTGAAGAAAATCGGACAATCGATGCAAAAGTTATGAATTTTTAAAGTTTTGGTGTTGGAACCGCTGGATGAGGAGACTACTAGAGGTTATGACGTATGAGTGGACTACAATATCAAGAAAATATAAAGAAAATACTACAAAAATCCATTTTTCATGAAAATTACAAATTCCATCAACTTGATATTGACATATGTTAAGGGTAGCAATTATTCCCCCTGCTTTCTGAAAGCGGTTGGTCCACTGCTCTTTCATGTTTCTAGAAAAGTGAATTTTTGTTGAATATCCTTTATATTTTCTTTGTATTGTTGTCCACTCATACGTCATATCCTCTAGTAGTCTCCTCATCCAGCGGTTCCAACACCAAAACTTTAAAAATTCATAACTTTTGCATCGATTGTCCGATTTTTCTCAAACTTTCACTGATGTGTTCTACTAATGTTGCTGCTTTCACTCAATCCACATTGCTCTTTGGGTTTACCTTCCCTTTAAAGATACTTTCAGTGGACAGCAGTGTTAGAGTGTGGCCTTACCCGGACACGGTTTGTTCTGGGATGGTTACATATGCTCATGAATAATTTGAAAGCAATATCACAATCCTTGGACATTTTTGCATGCTTGTATGAGTGTTCATTCCTTTAAGCAATATGTTGCTCAGTCCATGTTCTTTTTTTTTTAATTGAGTCACCATAATTGTATGTATGTGTTCATGCAGGGCCTCCAAGAACAACAATGTTTAACCCACTGACGGAGCCACCCTGTGAAAATAAAACATATGAATAAATGAATAAAAAAAAATAATATCAGCATCTTTAGTGTTTTCATATATCATTTTCCCTGTTTTACAATTATATGTTATTTATTATTTGTGAATCACATAATATCACAAATTTACACAAAATTAGCAGTCACTGTGGGAAAAAAAGGAAAACGAAGCTTCCCGCACCGCGCATAACGCACATTGCTGATGTCATTCGTATATATACTTATTTGAAATTGTGTCCAATCCATGATGTTAGTCATGATAACTTTCTTTAAATGCGTAAAGAAGGGATAGCAGAATGGAGGAAGTTTCGTCAAAATGTTTTTAACAAATGTTTTAATAAAACTAGCGATATTGCAAGCAACCACATACTTTAACATGCCAATCAGGGGGACATTTTATGAAGCATTTTGTCGGACAAATTTGCTCTCTCGGCCAATCAATGCAAGGATTTCTGTATCTTATAACACTTTGTCAGAAAAAAAAAATATCTGACAAAATGCTGCATGAAATGCCCCAAGCCTTTTATACAATAGGGGACATCACGAACCCTGAAGTTTCCCACTGGATTATGATAGAAAATACCGTCATCTATTTTATTTAGCTGATTATGTATCCAGCAACCCTTTCCCTCTAAAAGACAGTAGTACAGTGAGATGGAAAAATGGCAGCAATCTGATATACAGGATTTAGAGATTTTCCTTTTTTTTTTTGCAGAAGAATGCTGGTTTTTATTGATATCATCTATGCTTGGAAAAGACGTGTAGGTTGCATCAGGTCCGAATTATTTTCCAGTGACATAATGTTGTTGTTGTGTTCGTTGTGGGTTTTTTTTTTTAATGTTATTTTATTTAACAGTGTGGGGCTTTTGCTTAAGCCACGGTAGGGCACTGTTGCATAGTTCTGAGGACCCGAGTTCGATTCCCGCCCAGTGCTTACGTACTTGGACAAGATGTTTCTACCCACAATGTCCCTCAGGAATGGGTACAATGGGTATAAATAGGTACCTGGCAACGCTAGGGTAATAGTAGTGGCAGGGCCCTCACATAATTATGGTAGAGCAGTGGCAACACTGAAGAGGCTACCCTGGATAAAGAAGACAATACTATCTACACATAATTATCATAATCGTCTTAAGGCGAACTCTGATGATTTCGATTAAGACTGGACATGCTAATTCATAATCGTAAAACAAACGACGAATATATCTGGGGTATTTCACACTTGTCTTATCACCCTTTTTTCTGGTGCGTGCCTTTTTTCCGCGGGAATCTGTAATGCATAATCATAAACATAATAGATAATAAATGAAATGATACTCATAAACGTGATAGACAATAAATGACATGATAATCATAAATATGATAGACAATAAATAAAATGATAAAAGATAGCAGGTCTTACTTGACCTTCCTTTTTCTTCTTTGGTAACTGTTTGATCTGAGGCTGGAAGTGCATAGAATAGAATTTTGTTCGAAAGGAGTGAAAGGGTTGGTTTGACATGACCACAATAATTTGACAGATTAACGCGATCGCTATATCATAATTCTCATTGGTTTCACGTCAAATGAGGAAACTAATTCAATGTTATAAAATATTCACGCACAGTATTATAGTGGTATCGTCACCTCGCACCATTCGCATATGTAGTTGAGAATAATATCATTGCTTCAACCAAAAAAAAAAAAAAACAACAACAACCTGAAATTCTTAAGAAATTCCATTTTTTTTTTCATGACTAAATTTAATGAAACCTATAAGTTTATATGTGCTGTATGTCAAGCCATGTTATACAGACAAATATTACATTGGACTAGAGATGCCCTTTAAACCATACCATCAAAGCCTCAAAAAAAAAAAAAAAAATCTAAAATGGTCCTCAGGAGAAACTCAAGTTCCCCCTGGGAAGTGTGTCTGGTTCTTTGGCATTGCTTTTGTTATGTTTTGTATTTGTTTTTCAACCTTATTCTGGGGTCAGAATTCTCTCCTTCGACCCCGCTGAACCACCTGTCTGAACAAATCTCCGACGTTGGTTCTCATTCCGGCCCGAGAGCTAATGGGCGACAGGTGCCACATAGATTTGAGACAGGGACTCAGTGGGAACCAAGAAATATATAATATATGATAAGTAACATGTAATTTGATATCTATGTATATATACAGATAAATGCACATATAAAAGTACAAATGAATACATGGACATATGTATACACACATAAATAGATAGACTGATATAATAGATAGTTATATAGATAGATAGATAGATAGATAGATAGATAGATAGATAGATAGATAGATAGATAGATAGATAGATAGATTTTAGGTATAGTAGGGAATAAAATGGAAGTGGAAGGAGACTATTCTATCTAAAGGAGTTCGTTTTACTGTAGGCCTATATTTTCTTACAGGGAACATCACTATCATACGTGCTTGTAAACGCGTAAATGGAATGCATAGATTCTGCAATAACACAGTGTGAATATTACCACAAACCACCCCCGAAAAAAAAAAGCAATGTCTAACTAGCTTTAAAACTATTTAGCCATCACGCCATCGTAGTGAGTAGTGAAGATTATCTGTAACCATGGTAGCATTGTGTAATTAGCGTATGCGATTATTTATTTAAGATGTCGCAGAAATTGAAATGCGAATAATGTGCAGCTGTGTGGCCGAATTTTGGTTATATTTTAATATCAGTGCCCAAATCTTGTTTAAATATGAAAATAGTCCCCATATGTTGTTGCTGTTTATGATTGTTTGTTTATGTTTATGTTTTGCTTTGTTTCTTTTTTAGTTTTTGTTTTGTTTTATTTCTGATTTTGTTTGTTTGTTTTATTTTTCATGATTTTTTTTTTGTAGGCCCGTCAATTCCAGAACTCTTACCAAATACCATTTTACTCACTCAAAACTAGGCAGCAGGAACAACTGTCATTCTCCTTGTGTCTAAGGAGCTCTTGCTTTCCTATATTCGAAGGGTCATTCCAGACGATTTTCATAATTTCCCATCATTTAGTACATAAATCAACAGCTCCATACATAGATTTGTGGAATTTATTGTGGTCCTGTAGCAGAGAAACCAATATTCTGAAAATCTTCAGCAAATTACACTGAACACTGTTGATGACATAGGAGCCTCACACATTTCAGAAATGTAGCAGTGTAATTCCATTACAATTACCGCTTGCTTAACAAGCACACCTGTGTAGAATCTATGAATGCCTTCTTCTTATGTTCTGCTTCCTTGAGCCCCACCTCGTGCATTCTTATGGTGAGGCTGCCATGCAAGGGCGCCGGAAGCGGGGGGGCAGGGGTGGCACTTGCCCCCCCCCCCCCCCCCAAACAAAATGTTGGGGGGCAAAACGAGTTTTTGCCCCCCCAAAGTGCCCCCTGTAAGAAATAATTAATCACTTATTTAAAGACCAAAATGAACAATAAAGGCATATTTCTTGTATAAATGTTGTAATTTCATGACTGAAAATGCAAAATTTTCGCCCCTAACGGGGCGAAAATTATAGTACACTAACAACATACATTATTGTATCTATACACTAATAGTAACTTAATTACGTGTAAAGTGTATAGATGGTAGCCTTGTGTCCTCGAGTGTGCCCGCTGAAACATACCTTTATAGTAAACCTTACATTTTTCATTTTCTTCTTTGCTTTCCAGCAGTATAAGAATATTTTTATTGTTCGAACGATGCGATCACGTTCAAGCTTTTAATGAGTACATTTCAAATAAATGGCAAAGTGAAAGTGGCTCGCTCGTTCTGCCCGTACTTATAGTAAATTGAAAAGTTTTCATAAGTTATTATCATAGTCCTTTGCAGTGATTCCTTTTACTATGTTTAATTCCTCAGAAATCTAATTTAAAATGCTCTATAAAAGCGACTTTTATACTCTGTTTTTACAAAAAGTCCCTACCGTGGGAGGGGGTATCCCCCTCCCACACCCTCCCCCCGCTCGGTCGCTTCGCTCCCTCACCGAGGATCTCACACCATTACATTATTATGTACTCCCATATGTTATGATCATAGTCCTTTCAACTGATTTTTTCAATATGTTAATTCCCTAGAAATTTGCTTTTAAATGCTCTATAAACGCGACTTTTATACTCTGTTTTTACAAAAAGTCCCTACCGTGGGAGGGGGTTTCCCCCTCCCACACCCTCCCCCCGCTCGGTCGCTTCGCTCCCTCGCCGAGGATCTCACACTATCACATTATTATGTACTCCCGTATGTAATAATCATAATCCTTCGCACTGATTATTTTTTACTATGTTTAATTCCTTATTTTTTTTCTTTTAAATGGTCTATAAACGTGACTCTGTTTTACAAAAGCTCGCTACAGTGTGTGTGAGTGTGTGTGTGTGTGTGTGTGTGTGTGTGTGTGTGTGTGTGTGTGTGTAGGAGGGGGTATCCCCTTTCCACCCCCCCCCCCCCCCGCTCGCTCGCTTCGCTCCCGCGCCGAGGATCTCACATCGTCACTTATGTGCCCCCGTCCAGATTTTGCCCCCCCCAAAACCAGAAGTGTTCCGGCGCGCATGCTGCCATGTCATCATTTTTGTTCATTGCACTTTGTTATAAATTTTGAAAACATTCTTATTCCTCATCCCAATCACAATAAATTCTAAAACTCTATACTCAGTTTAACTAATTTATAGTTGTTCAAATGTAAAAGTCTGAAAATCGTCCGGAGGTCTTGAGCGCGACTCACTTTTCGCCATGGGACAATATATAATTTCAATGAACCTCACTTATTTCTGATTGCGCGGAAGAAAGCGTGCATGGATACTCTGTGGTATAATCCAAACTTTTCCGGGTATATTTTTCTTTTTGTGATGTACCAATATTGGTGACATATTATCACACCGTCAAGAACATCCGCTCTTATGGTGGCCTCAAGATTACTTGGAGTCAATGCAATTATAAGTTATTATTTAATTCAATTGACTGGCAATTATTTAGCTTCATAGCAACAAGAGGAAAGTGGATGGGATGGTCAGGTTCAATGTGTTAATGATGCATTGATTTCAGAAAATCCAAGCTGTACTTTTGAAGGTGCGAACAGGCAAATAATACCCCATTGGCAGGTCAGGAGGAGAAAGAAAACATACGAGAACACGTCCTATGCATGCAATCGCTAATAGATCTAATATCAAGTGGAAAGTATAATGTCATATAGATCTAATATCAAGTGGAAAGTATAATGTCATGAATAACACACAAACATGTACATTTAGAACCAGTTCAGAAGCCTACATGCAGTATCTTTTACTTCTACATACAGTAATAATCATTAGTAATCACCATGTACAACATGCTATTCGGGAAATTGACGCTAAGGACAAGGACTGATAACCTTGTCATGTTACTCAATAACTGACCACCATAAGTGAGTGACAACGCGTGACAACGCACCATAATTGGTAGAAAATGTAACATTCTTATCTTCTTTGCTTGTTGTTTATCGTTGTGATTTCGAGAGAATTTTCTATCAGCCACTATTATCACGAAATATATCAGTGCAGGACCTAAACCTCTGACGTAACATTTATGTTTTGTTTGTTTGATTGTTTTATTTTGTTTTGTAGGCCTATATGTTTGATTTTGTTTGTTTTGTTTTTTTGTTTTTGTTTATGTTTTTTGTTTTGTATGTTTGTTTGCTTTGTTTTGTTTTGTTTTTTGTGCTCACCAACCTCACTTTTCGGCAAATTCTCATTGAAACGCCGTGTACACGTTACAAATAGGCCTACATGTACTGAAAACATTATCCCACACTTCTCACTCTTCTGACGATGAATGACTTAATGAAGACACCACACTTCAAATGTTTGATGTGCCATAGTTTTCAAAGAAAATTAAAATTATCATCCTGTACCCTTATCGAATTCTATTCGTATTCTATATATCTTTTATTTTGGGGGAAGATTTTTCATGCCCTTTGAGCTCTCAGAATGAGTGGTAAAGGGCATTATAAATATCCCCTATTATTGTTGTTATTATTATCATTATTATACCTTTGAATCATAAGAGTACAGTTACGATAAGTTCCACACAAAGCATACTCACACAAATATACAAGCAAAGATACATGAATAGAGCGATAATAGATTATAGATCATGAATCTTGGCTTTTTTGTCTATAAATGTTTTTTTTTTTTTTTTTCGAACAGTGTGCATATAGTAGACACTTTGATTCCGAATAGGAAATGAACCCAACCGGGCAATTCCTTTTGCTTTCCGTCACAAAATGGCTCTCTATAAAAGTCACGGAACAAGTGGTAAATACATTAGTAAGTCCTAGCGGTAAGTGACCTTTCTGTCAAGGTTATAAACCTCTCCAATCTAGGTCGTAGACGGTAGCTCAAATCGTCAACGTTAACACAATGAGTGATTAAAACGTCAGTGCCGTTCAATGTTGACGGGTTCGAGGACAGCAATGTATCATCGTGGGTGTTGGAAGCGACACGACATTTGCTCCTGTGACAATATTGCTTCGGTCTTATTTTCTCCTATAGGATTTTGGGTTTAATAGAGTTAGGTTTGCGATAGGGTTCTAGGTTTAGTTTGATGTGAGGATTGGACAGGGTTAAGGTTAGGGTTATGTTTGTGGGTAGAATTTATGTTTGGCTTTATATAGCGTGCGCGTATTTCATGGGAGCAAACTGTCGCAATAGCAAATGTCATGGAACCGTTGAGACGTATTCCTCAGCAATGAAGAGATGTGTAAAATTATGTCTATTCTTCTGTTAATTTCGGCATTTGTGGATTTTAGGAATCGGCGATGCTACATTCAAATCGACAGTCGTAGTTTATTACGGCAAAGTGCTTTTGATTTTAATGCATTGTTATCATCGTATCTGTCGTGGTTGTTAAGACAAGATATTCCACATCATCCAGGCTGCGATAATTTAATTCAATTACCGGGTACACTTTATTTCAATCCAAGAAAAGGTGATACATAATACAAGGTTTACATTATTTGTCAAAGTATTTAGTTTAACAATCTGTTGCAAAGTACGAGTCATGAAGTTTGATACAAAATGTGTGTACGAATGAATATGATAAATAATGAGAAAAACACTGCATACTTTGAAATGGAGGCAAAAAAAAAAATATAGGCCTAGCTATATGGAAACGAATGATATAGGCCCTACTGAAAAACAATGCTTGTAAGACGTGGATCATTCGAAAATATTAGACTCATTGTATGGGCTCTTCAATTCAATTGAATTCAATTTAGTAATGTCTATAGAAAGTGAAGCACACCTGCTTGTAATAATCGTTGTTAGCTTACAACGTAATAATACGTGTACTTGAGTTGGGGTTGGATGGAATTGGCTGTGAGAAAGGTCATTTTGGGGAGGGCAGCGAAGGGGGTGGGGGGATGCACCTCTGTGCATTTGCAACTTCATTACATACATATCTCTGGAACTCCGTACTGACAGAAATAAGGAACTTACCTACATTTGCATTATTCAAGACTGTTCTTTAAGATGCACCTGTCTTAACAAGTGCAGAATTTTAGTAGTGTTTTTTTTTTGTGTGTGTGTGTGTGTGTGCTGTTACTTTAATTACTGGTAGAAAATTATTTCTTAGCTTTCTTGATTCCTAGCTAGCAATTATTTTAGTGTTATATTTTTGAATCTCACTACATGTATGTATGCTTAAAGCGTATAGGGAATTAATTAACAAACATCATGCGCTATATTCATTATTATTATACTTCTTTTAGTAGTAGTATCACTAGTAGTAGTAGTTTCATCATCAATAATATCATTATTAATATCATTATCATACTGGGTCAAAGGAATTTAAGTCATACCACCAAACTATGTTGTCTTTAAGAATTAGTGCTACTGCACTCAGGGTCTACATTTCCATGTGTGTGGTTTTTTTTTCATGCTATTCACATTGATTTTGTCATACAAAATGCATTATATTGATGTCATTTTTTTTCGGCACGTCAACGTTGTCATTCTTGAGGAGAACTTCTTTTTTTTTTTATTTCATTTTTGTTTTGTTTTCCAGCACAGGGTCATGCACGGCGACCAAGATACAGTTACTATCAATCCAGTCACCCTAAATACCAAACGAAAATACAATGGAAACTATGAACACACGAAACAGCAGCTCCCACAAGCAGGTTTCCCTCGCACTAATCCTTGGGCTAATCAGAAAACAACAACAGAAACAACAGTATCAACAGTACAAACTAAGCTAAAACAAACGTACGACCTAAACAAGCAGACTGTCGAAATGATAGATGGATTCAATGATCTTTCAAGGGTATATGATATGATGATAAAAAAAAAACAACACCAATAAAGTTGAACTCAAGAGGTGTAGGCCTAATTGTAGTTTTGAGAGATACTTCACTGCGCATTGAGAACCTGGGTAAAGGGAACGGAGACTTTTATGAACACTTATTACCAAGACTTATGTCTTCACCTACGTGGCACTTGGTTAAGTTTACTGAATTATATTATAACAATCCTCTCGAGAGCAGAGAAGAAATGACGCACATAAAAGGATGTTTTATTAAGCATCAATTGTTTGGTATTATCGTAAAATTCATCAAGCCTTTCCTTTGGTGGATTTTTTTTCTTTCTCTTTGTTCGTAGGAGTTACTCGCTCTCGTCGTCTTCACCCTAGCTGCTCGTTTTCTTCCCGTCATCGGCCATCCTCATCCTCCCTGTGGTGATGGCGGCAGCAGTGGTGGGGCCGAGATCGCCGTCGAGTTTAGTCCCGAGGAATACATCGTCGCACCTGAAGGCAAGGTGGTGGTCCTCAACGCCAGTATCAGCGGAATCAGAGGAAACGTCTCCGTGTCGGCGTCGAGCGACGACCCGTCGTCGTTCTTCAGCCTCTTCAACGATACAGTCATCATAGATCCCGACGACGACAACGTGACCTTTGATATTCCTCTTGAGGGCCGGAAGTTGAGTGTCAGTACGCTGCGTCTAACCGTCACTCACTCCTACTTGGGCGATGTCGACGTTGCAGGCGACGTTGACTTCAGCGGAGATGGAGGAGTAGCTGAGACCGACCCAGCTAGCTTCAAGGAGACGACCGAGTTCACGTACGTAGTGAAAGTGTCTCGTAAGCGGTCCCTCCTGGAGATGGTGTTCACATATGCGATGCTGGTTTGGCTGGTCATCTCGTATGTGTCCATGGGCGCCAAGATGGACCTTCCAGCCATCTGGAAGAAACTGCGGCGGCCCTACGGCGTGCTCGTCGGCATCAGCTGCCAGTTCATCATCATGCCGCTGATCGCCTTCGGGCTCGCGCACGTGCCCGGCATCCCCAACGAGGCGGCCATCGGCCTCCTCATCATCGGCTCCTGTCCCGGTGGCTGGCTGAGCAACGTGTTCTCCCTGCTGATGGACGTCGACTTCGTGCTCAGTATGACTATGACCTTCTGTTCCAGCTTCATGGCGCTGGGGATGATGCCGCTGAACATGCTCATCTACGGGTCGCAGATCACCGAAGGGAACTCCTCCCTGAAGACGCCGTACAAGGACATAGCGATGCAGCTTGGTCTCATGTTGATTCCCGTGGCCGTCGGCATCTACATTACACAGAAATTCGAGAAGGTAAATCGTAAAACGAGTATTGAAGAGGAAATCCACCCCCAATAATGAATAGACTTCAAAAGAAAGAAAATATTCCCTACAGAACGATACAATAACGACAAAATCGGATAGGAAATACAGAAGATATGACATTTTGAAATTCCACATTTTTTCGGAACACATTTCTTGACCATTCCTTATGAATGTTCTAATGAACAAGTGGACGATATCATGCTCTTACAATTTCTTATTCATTTTATATACAGAAATGACAAAAATCCCACATTTCAGCTCTATGAATATAAAACTTGCATTAAAACCACCCAAATAAAAAAAGAACCAAAAAAAAAAATGTTAACTCTGCTATATCTTGGTATGAAAACGAGTTTTTATTTGTATTAGCTAAAAAAAAAAAAAAAATCAATATTCCAAATTTCAACATAATGTATTATATTACATATACATGAAAAATTATGAGGGTTCTATACATTTATCATCAGCTCGCTCATTTGAATATTTATATGGACTGGTTGAGAAATGTTTTCCGAAGAAATGTGAAATTTCAAAATGTCATGTTTTCCTTAGTTATCCGATTTTTGTCATTTTTTTTTGTTTGTATCGTTCGGTAGGGAATATTTTTTTTTCTTTTAAAATTCATCTATTTTGGGGTAGATTATCTTTTTAAGAGGAGAAAGCTCAGATTTAATGTCTGTGTCAATTTTGTTGCCCACAGTGGCAGTCTTCATACGATCCTCAGTTCTCCAGAGCGGGTCGCACACTGTAAAACGAAGTAGTGCTGACCAATCTGTCATTATCTGTATCACTCACAAACAACGGAAAGATACAGAAGTTTGTATAAACGGGATAAAGGAAACAAAGTTGTCATGGTAACGATATGGAACCGTTCCATTTGAACATCTACACTTTCACGATATTATAGTCCACAAAGTTCAGAATGAAAGTTCACATCAAGCAAATCGCTATTGAGAGCATGATATCAATTTGTCGGCGTTAATCAGTTGAATTTCAGTCGGATACAGGATATAAAATGGAGGTCCAGTGTGGGAGAGAGTCACAACCCACGCACTTAAAAAGATTCCACTTCATTCATTCATCGCAAAGAAAATGGCGCACAACTAGGTGAAGTGGTCCAACTTAGGAAATACACCTAGACCCCATGCAAGACCAGCTAGTGCAGCTAAATATGGGCCATATAACCATCATGTCAGATGAAAACTAACATACAAACAAAGCAAACTATAATCGTCATCTCACAAAATAATGGCATCAGGTGGCCTTTTGTTTCCTTCCTTCTTTCAAATCTATTGCTCAAACATCATAAGTTAATATTTCAACAGTAAAACTGGAAACAAAGTTACAACAAGCATTAATAACTCTACGAATGAAGTCTAACTTTGCAAAATGAGTACGTTCAATACCAATTCGAGAGTACTACATGATATCTGATTCAATCGGAATCATGTTTAACACACTGTTTGCCATAACATCTTAGAACTGTTTAAGGTGTATTCAAGTGATTAATGTTAACTATTTTCATTTTCAAAATTTCTTGCTATGACTCACGAGTAACCTTTTCTCCCTCTTTTTTTTTTCTCTCTCTCTCCCTTTCTCTCACATACTTTCTCTTTTTCTTTCATTTTTTTTTTCTCATTTTGTTCCGGTCAATGATCTCGCTACAGGCGTCGAAGATACTACTGAAGTGCCTGAAACCTATGGCTACCGGGCTCATTGTGATCGCGCTCGCAATCGGTATCCCGTCCCAACTTTACATTTTCGACGCGCCCTGGCGCATCTACCTCATCTGTTTCGCTCTTCCTTTCTGCGGCGGCGGGCTCGGATTCATCATCTCCAAGGTCCTGCGCCGACCCAAGCGCGAGGCGTACACCATTTCGTTCGAGACCGGCGTCCAGAACAGTCTCCTGGCCGTCACCGTGGCGAAGCTGTCGTACCCGCTCCCCGAGGCCGATATCATCGCCCGCATCCCGTTCCTCGTTGCCATCCTCCAACTCATCGAGGGCAGCGTCATGATCGTGACGTACGTCATCGTCCGAAACGTGCTGATCCGCATGGGGAAGATGGAGAGACCGGACTCGGGCGACTACCGGCAGTGCGATGTCGAAGCTGCTGTCGACGCAGACGGCGATGACGACAAGGGCGTCGAAGTCGACACGGACGACGGAGAGGAGAAACGGGCGCTCACAGAAGTGGACACAGAGTGCGATCTCATTCTGAAGATGGGCGATTGTGGCAAAAATGGTCACATAGCGGCCAGAGATGAGAAAAAGGACGACATGAAGAATGACCTCAATGATAATGATGACGTCATCAGCGTTCACGCGGATGGCGAGTCTGATTCCAGCAGCGAATGCAAGCCTGGTTACGCGAAAATAGCAAACGAAGAGAGCGACGACGCAGACAAGAGCAGCCTTGATGATGCCGACCTTGTGGGGAGTGACGCCGGTTCGACTCCGAACGATAACAGAAATAACAATTCCGCTATGATACAGCGAAATGGAAAGGAAATCGCGGCCACTGCAACTGCTGCTGAAACCACTTCCGGTAGCGCAGATGAAGATCCAAAATGCACGACTTCTGCAAGCAGTCCAGAAAGAGAAACAAGCATTTAACTCCAGTCCATTCGCACAAAAATCTTTAGCCAGTACTGCACACACATTGAGCTCTTCGAACTCAGCGAGAGAGAAGGGTGGTGGGAATTTTTGTTTGTTTGAGCACAGGTATTCTATAATATACATTGCTTGCGTAGAAATTGCACTCGTTTGAATGTAGAACGTCAGAGGAAGGAAAAGAAATGATGTTACATGCATGGAATCAGGTACTCTAAAGCTTGATATAATGCAAATGGTGTCAACATTCATCAAAACTGTTGCATACCGGCATTTGCTGCCATGCTTTTAACTCTGTCATCTGTTGGGAATTGCATAAATTTGAAGCCAAATGTTTAGCGGAAAGTATCTGGCTAGACAGGATGGTGAAAAATGGCTTCATTTGTGTCGAAATCGAAAGGAACTCTAGCGGGCAAGAGAACGCAGCGCCACCAGTAACAGATAGGCCCTAGTTACACCCAAACTGACATCAATGGAATGCCATCCTCACCCTATGATTTCTGAAGCAATACGCTCTTCCAGATTTGAACTTCCACGAGAACGATTTATTCTCTCACTGCCTTTTGAAATGAAAGGCAATTGACATTCCATCCTTTCAAAATGTTGTCTCGTCAGAGTAGACGATACTTCTCACTCATCATCGTTGTGATTAAAACAAATCAAACATTATTATCAAAATATACAGTGTTATGCTAATATAACGTCTCCACGAGGGAGCTCGTAATTGATGTCTCCGTGAGGGAGTTGAGATAATTGTGTACATATTCAATTAATCATTTTTAAAGTCGTATCAACATTTAACCCATTTTACGCAGGTTTTAAGCAAAATCTGTGATTTATACTGTCTGTCTATCTGGTTTCAAGATTTCTGAAGAGAAGGGAAGGGGGTGGTAGGGAGGAGGGTATTTTTTCGTTTTCCCATTTTCTTTGGGAATAATCACGTCGTGACATTTTAAATCGCAATGTTTGAGCTTTGGGTTTTAAAAAAAATCAAAATGCACACTCTATATATTTATATGGAGGTCTGAAAGGACTATTTTTGCTCCGATGTGTGCAGAGTTTGAGCAGGAAAAAAAAAAACACAATGAAAATAATGACCAAAGTAATGATGAATAGGGGCCTTGCTTGAAAGACCATGCAGCCATGAAGTAGTGTCTAGATATTTTTTATATGTCTTTTTAATTTTTGTTTTTTAACACATGTCTCCAGGGAGACTATTCTACAGATGTTAAGATTTTTTTTTCTCCGCTGAACTGGAAAGAGAATAGTTAGAGACTTTAATGAGAGAAGGAAATGAGAGAGAGTTTGTGTATGTGTGCGTGTGTGTGTGTGATGGAGAGAGAGGGGGAGTTCATGAAGAATTTTTGGCGATGTGACGCATTTACTACACTCGCGAAAAAAGAAGAAGATATACTAGTATGTGTATGTAAAGATGGTGATAATTATGTAAAGCTTGTAACTGCCTAGACGAGGATTAATATGCGAATGTATTCCGATAATTGGCACGTGTTATTCGACGCAGCATACCAAGGTGGTTTTTATTTCTTGTTTGTTTTTATTTTTACATTCCAGTACTTTGCAAGGATTCTCGCTTCGTAGGCCTAGTAAATCGATGCTCGCCTGATACGCTGAAACATGTCAAATACCCCACGTTAAAATAAAGATTAGTCTGAAGTATGTGTTCAGACACAGGGCGAAATAATGAGTAAATTATATACAACGTATTTATATTTTCAATGATTTCAGTATATGTTTTTTAACTACATGTACAAGCTTTCCGATGACGTAACAGTTTCCGACTGTACTTCTAAACTCTAACTCTAACTTCTAACTCTAAATTCTAAAACGCCGTACAAACGGTTAAAAAATCGTTCTCATTTTACAAATAGCATTGAGAAAATTGGCTTTACAGTAAAGATACAGTCAGGCGAGTAGGAATCTGTTAACAGTCTTTTAAAAGTCAATACCTCGATTCAAATCATATTTGGATGTAGGCTGCATAAAACTGATAGGAAAACCGACTTCAGAAGGCTCCCGGGCTCTGAAATTCTGCCAGAAAGCAGCTACAAATAATAAAGTGTAGTCATCTTGAAAATATTTTGGAGTACCCTTCCAGACTCGTGAATTTCTTTCATATCCTTATACAACTATATAAAACATGTGGATGTTCCCGTACAACTGACCAAGACAAAATGCAACATATGTATCATTTGTACCCTATGCATTTGCACTGATATAGTAATATGTGTGTATTATCTTATAAGTATAATGTATATCTTATATATCGCAACAATATATCTATATATTTTGAGTTTGTAAACGTATCAGCGTTGAACATTGATATATCTATGAGGCCCGAGATGTTAAAGGTAATAGAATACTCCCAGAATGCGTGCTTCTATCTTAAAATATTTAAGAAAAAACCCACCGTAGATTGTAGAGACGAAACAAGCCCAAGACAATTATAAGATATGCTGCAAAAACTGATAACCAAAGACAAGTGAATGAAGAATTCCGAAAGGGCGTCAAAGTTTTCAGATCATTCATTTATTCTGTAAAATATCAAATTTGCCTGACAATCTTACAGGCATAGCCACCTGTTTCATCGCTGCTTACTCAGGTATTTGTACCTCCTTGTGTAAGTGCTTTGAGTGACGAGGATAGCCGTGGAAAGGACTTCATGTGACACAGTGTAGTAGCAAGCAATGATTAAAACCGGCGTTGTATGAACGCGCTTGCATTGCAGAATGCACGTAACTACCTCCGCTAGGGAAATTATGTTTTTGCAGGCGTTGGTTTGTTTGTCTGACTGTATGCAAATTAGCTCAAAATGTAGTGAACGGATTTGGATAAAATTTTCAGGAAAATAAACGTGATTGTCACACAAAAAAGAGATGATTAACTTTTAGTAGCGATTCGGATCATCGTCTGGATCCACGATTATTTTTATGCCTCCGCCCGAAGGGTGCCGGAGGCATTATCAGGTTAAAATGAGTCTTTATCATTGGGATTTGGGACCATTTCAGCACATGCGTATAACTCCACAATAGATTGATAACTATAGCCAACTTATTTAGCCTCGTCATCACTCTTTTGTACATTTATCCTGATGATAATCGTTAATTGATATGATTGTATTAAGCAGTGGGAAAATGGAGTTTTAGTATATCATATACAGAGCGGAAATCACAATCAATATAGGTGAAAATGAGCTGCTTTTTCCGAGTGCTTTTCTAATCAATTACATTAGTGTTGTCTGCGGCACCGCAGTGGTCTTGGAATCCCCCTCCTCGACCTGATCGCACCACAAAGTGTCACAGGTTACTACACGATACGCTATTCACTGCATTGATAAGTAAACTCTCACAGCGAACTCTCTTTCGATTGGCAAAGTGCTGGGTGGCCGATGCACGTCCTGTGGAGCAGTGGTTCTAGTGAAAGACCCTGGGTCTTAGAGAGTTCGAATCCCACTAGGTGCTTAAACTCTCTGACAATAGCTTTGAATGAGCAACTGTACTGAATAGGAGAGCCGTCTGGAAGACTGAAGACGCTATACTATACTGATAATGAGATCATTATCATTATCTTCGTATCATGTTCCATAACATTACCATTTTTTTTGTCACTATTGCAACAACAAAATGACACCTTATGTGGTAAATGACGCACATTCAACGTAGGTATACTTCATAGTACTATTAGGTTTACTCCAGGTATTTGGTTAGGACAGGTGCTTCCAGCTCCCTGGTCAGAAATTTGACCTTAAACCTGTAGAACCAATTCATTTGCACATGGCAGTGCACTGTAGTATTGTGCCATCAAATCTGGTGTGTATCAACTTTGTCTTTCTACCGAATAACTCTTGCCTCTTCCAGTAAAAAATAGAATAGTCTCATGTTTTGTATCGTGCCTCAGTACCGGCAGAACTATTCTTGCCTTAATTGCAGAAAAAAAAAAAAAAATCACGAATATCAATGTACGTGTAATCATGTCTATATTGATAATACCACATGGCTGTATCGATTGAGTGCTCTTCATCCGAGTCAATAAAATATCTATATCAAGGATGTCACGTTTGCACAGCTATTTCTTGAAAAACTAGGGCTCTTAGAAGAGACGTTGCTGGTAATTTGTAGCAATCTATACGAGCCTCGATTCCGACGTCTCCGCAAACTCCAAAGAGAGCTCGACTGATGCCGCTAATGATACTTTGTAGTGAGTTGTACCAAACTGTTTTGTCTTAGAATTCTCTCCCCGTACTTACTATTATTGCTCAATAAACTCATTCTTATTGGCGAAATAATACATTACTAGTTTAGTTCTTGATTCTTCGTTATATATATATATATATATATATATATATATATATATATATTGTATTTTTTTTTTGACTTCATAGTCCAATAGCAATAGCAATAGCGGAACAAAGTTTCCAGAGTAAAAAAAAAAAAAAGACATGAAAATCTTCCATTACAATTTCTTTGTTTTCCTCCTATTACTATCTATATACAGTATATATATATATATATATATATATATATATATATATATATATATATATATATATATATATATATATATATATATATTTGGCTCCTGCGGTGTTTATACGACTGTGTTTACTCTTGATATCTATTTACTACACACCGACGCAGAACTTTCATATATATATATGTATATATATATATATATATATATATATATATATATATATATATATATATATGATTATTAGAAGAAAGAGTCTCAAGTACGCCATGGATCCAACGATTACAAAAAATTTTTATAACAAAATTTTCGGTCTGCCTCAGACCTTCGTCAGTGCAAAGACTTTGCACTGACGAAGGTCTGAGGCAGACCTAAAATTTTGTAATAAATTTTTTTGTAATCGTTTGGCGTACTTGAGACTCTTTCTTCTAATAATTACAACATTCGAAGTCCAACACGTGGAAAATTCATATATATATATATATATATATATATATATATATATATATATATATATATATATTTGGCTCCTGCGGTGTTTATACGACTGTGTTTACTCTTGATATCTATTTACTACACACCGACCCAGAACTTTCATATATATATGTATATATATATATATATATATATATATATATGATTATTAGAAGAAAGAGTCTCAAGTACGCCATGGATCCAACGATTACAAAAAATTTTTATTACAAAATTTTCGGTCTGCCTCAGACCTTCGTCAGTGCAAAGACCTAAAATTTTGTAATAAATTTTTTTGTAATCGTTTGGCGTACTTGAGACTCTTTCTTCTAATAATTACAACATTCGAAGTCCAACACGTGGAAAATTCATATATATATATATATATATATATATATATATATATATATATTATATGGGGAGGGGGTAATATCCGTAGATGTTCGCATGTTATAAACAGTACATTGTAGTTTGAAATTATTGAATGAGCAAAGGACACCTTAATTGATGCAGACATTATATGACCAGGGAGGTGGATTTCTTCCACCTCCCTGATATGACTGAGCCTTCAAAAGAAACAACAACAACAACAACAAACGATTAGTCTATAAGGCCTACGCACGTCCATTATTTCGCCGAAGAGGAGTGATATTTTACTACACAGCTGCAGGTGACAGCTTCAATATGAATGGTTTTTTTTTTTTTCAAGTCATAATGCGACTTCGCCACTAGAGGACGCTGGCATAGAATATCTACGCGGTAACTTAATACATTAATTCAACCGATGCCGAAATCTATGGCAAAACGACGCATACCCAGGATTTGGGAAACATACAGTACTGTAGATAAGATAGCTTACTTTTTCCTTTTAACATCGCTACAACTTCATAAGCCGTATCATCCTGTGCTACATACGCAATGACAACGACAAAAGAAATTAGTTTATGTTGAATCACATGCGAAGAGTATAAAGGAAGAAAAGATTTATTCAACATTTCCTTATATACACACTGAAAAATAGGTATACTCTTTTAACTCAAGCACATAACTATGTATAGACATTCTGGAAGACGAACATGGATTCTAGAAAGACACACAACTTTCCTGATAGCACGCATAATCGTTTTCCCTGTTTGCTGAGAAGAAAGAGTAAAATTAATTTCGCTGTTAATCCGATCTGACTCTCGACGTGCCGATGTCTACATGTAACCTTTCCTGAATGTGATATCGTCAAAAATCCATCTCACAAGCCAGGCTATCTATCTACAGGAGCTTTTTTTTTTTTTTTTTTTCAGTGAGATCATCTTACATAAGGATTTCAGGCTGTACATTGTAAATGACTACTAACAGTTCGCAAGATGAAATGCAGTCAATGATATCAATGTAAAAACCAGATGTCACAACAACTTGTAACCAGTGACGTTTTGGCGGCATACGCAGCATTGTTAGAAAATCCACGGAGCTACAATGTTATAGCTCCATGGAAAATCATACAGGATACAAGAACAGCTGGTACTATACAGTGTACAACTTTTTGAACTAATTCCATTTTTCCCTCAAAATGCAAAGACAGGGTTTTACGTAAATAATTCACTTCTCTGGCAACAATATGTAATAAATAATCAGCAACTTCAAAAAAGAAAAAAAATCGTCAGAAATGTTTCTGACGACATCTTAAGTGAAGTGTGTTTCTTTGTACAGTACGTGAATACATAAGCCACATAAAGCAAGGTTACAGCTCCACACTTAATTAAAAGCTGTATGTCCCACACTAGCCACAGGCAAAATAGCCGATTATGGTTTTCAAGCGCTCAACAACTGAGACCGCCATGAGGTTTCGACCGTGCTGATAAAAAACAAGAGAGGGCGCAAGTCTCGAATATATTCCCGACTACTTTGTCCATCAAAAGTTCAAAATACAGAGCAACAGGGTAAGAACTTCTTTTAAGATTTCCTCATATAATAAAAAAGGACTTAAAAATCAAACTTACGTGAAAACTACGTATCGAAAAAGATGTGAAGTGGTTTTGTTTTTTGTTTTGTTTTTCCTTTTAAAGAAATTAGTCCTTATCATGTTTTCCATTTCTCGGTACTCTTGTGTGGTACACAGTCGCTGCACGTTCAGATATAAATGAAATAATAGCAGTGTCACATATTTGAATATTATTCACCTACGTCGGCACGATCTGAATACGAGTCATCAAGATTTTAAAAAGACACCACATAGATATAAGATACTTGAAAATAATTTACATGTGTACCGATATAATTCTATTCAATTATTAATTTTGCATCGTCAAATCGCAATTAACAGCGGTCAAAAAAAAAAAGAAGAAGAAAGAAAGTGGAATGTCGTATTTCTTCCTAACGGCAAAGACATTAGTATAGCCTGTGTGAAAATAATGCTGACGTTTAAATACTTTTGTTCACTGGGCATGTCTTCACTGAGGGGAATTGATTTAATGTCAGTGAAACAAATATACACTTACACGTCGTTGCCTCTTCATACTTGAATTATTCTCTAATCCATAGTACTGCGTAATGGAAATTACTATACATGTGTCTAATCAAAGTTTCATAGAAACACTATTCGATTCATACAAAAGGCGACTTTATCATGTTTATATACACTCTTAAAAGCAAATCATTGTCTTTATCTCTATCTCTAAATTGTCATCTCCAGCGCTGATATCGCTTTTCAAGACAATATCACCTGCCTACTTAATTCATTTTCGCTTTGAGTGCGTCACTTCTTGTCCATGCCGTTTATACCGTCACACTACGAATCAATTACACCATTAACGCCTACTTTAGCAATCCTAAATCAAAAAAGAGCCAACATTACCTAACAGTGTGCAAGTTTCCAACACTCCGTCTCTTTGTTTGACAGTCATTTAGCCACAAGATTTTAGCCTTTTTCTTTTTTGTTTGTGTCTATTCTACTCTACTTTTTTCGTTCTTTTTTTTTGTGTGCAAGCAGCACCATTATGATTAGGCAGGTCACGCTGACCCTGCATCTCTACTCTCGCCTAATTATGACTCCGTTGTTTGGAAATCGGCAAATAATAGCTCTCTTGTTGAACTGACAAAAGGAAATGACGTATCACGAAGAATTTAGAATCAAAGCCAGCATCTTATTTTTTATTTTTTTTTTTATCAAGATTTTAAAAGTCTGCGTGTACAGGTGCTCTTTGGATTTTTGTTCCGAACAAGCAGACTAGGACGATATCATCTCGGCGTCGCTACAAAAACTTCAAAAAACTTTCTCTGAACAAAATTGAGCAAAAGAATGATAGAAATAGCATCCTTTGTCTAGACGGTGTCGGCGGGCGGTGGGAGAACGTTCTTCTGATATTCCCGAAGTTTGTTTCCGTTCCCGCGCGGTCGGTAGTTGGCGACGATGACGAAACCGTCTTTGTTCTTGAAGGGTATCTTAGCCACTCCTATTTCCGAGCTCGACTTCCAGATCATTTGTGTGAATTTGCTGGTCCCTACGAGGTGCCGAAAGGAGATGGATACAGGATAAAAAGAGAGAGAAATATAACTTATGAGCAAGCAGGACATTAAAGGCATTTGCCATTTGCAGATGAAAAAAAAAAAGGGTGCTGTTCGTTATTGCGAAGGTTCGCTATTCCGAAGGGTCGTTATTCCGAAGGATCGTTAATCCGAAACACGCAATTCCCTATGCCTAGAGGTTCGTTAATCCGAAAATGAAAAAGGGTTCGTTAATCCGAAAATTTGTGGCGTTATTCCGAAGGTTCATTATTCCGAAGATTGGCTAATCCGAAAATAGAAATTCGGAACAATGAACCTTCGGAATAACGAATCTTAGGAATAAAGAGCCTTCGGAATAACGAACCTCCGGAATAACGAGCTGTAACCGAAAAAAAAAGTCTTTAGTGCTTCAGAATAATTCTAAAATGTGAGTTAGGGATAGAAACAACCAATGTAAAAATATTAATCAGTATAATCGATGTTTAATATTGTTGAATATACAAAATATGAACAAGAGTTGTAATAAAATAGTTTCCGGAATAAACTGTCTTCTGTAATGCTTCACTGGGTAAAATAGTGATATCTACTTATATTATAGGCTTTATTGCGAAATTTGTATGTGGTAAGATGTTTTGTCATACAACTGACCTACATACTGTATATGCATTGAATGGGACAACACGAACATTTTTTTTTCCAATGGAAAACAGTACCTTTTAAAGCGGTGCATTTATTCCAAGACTGTCGATACAATACCATTGTAGTCTTTAGATCCTATATTGAAATAGAACCTTTTTGTTCAAAACTTAGTTCAGGTTTTGGAGGGTTACGTTTGTGCTCTCTCTCGTTCCCCCTCTTATACACCTTTGACAGCTTTCTCTGATCGCCGATGAAATCCATTTTTTCATAGTACAATGTATTCGCAAATAAGATTTTAACAGCTTTGGAAGAGCTGAGGTTGGTAACTTTCCTGTACATGTACTAGAGTAAAACAAAATGTTGTACCGAAGGAAACTACAGAGGGCGATAATATGGTTCATGCGCAGTGTCTGCTATGCTGCTCACGCACCGCCTTGGGCACCTTTTACCACATTCATTTGGTTCGATTTCCTTGAGACGTTCACTGTTCTTTTTTGAAGGTTCCCTATTCATCAGAGTGGCCTCTAACATCGTCCAGGGTTTCTGCCTCTTTAAGGGTAAAGTTTCCAACGAAATGTAGGGGGATTCATTGAGTACATAACATTATCAAAACATTTAGAGCATGCTTCAGAAAAGTAGGACAATAAATTGGTTTGTTCTGCAGTTTTGATTATTCCATTTGAAATCCTACTAAGATCGAAAAGCCTCAACAATTTCGATGCCTGCTTTTAGACGCAGCGATGCCTTTGGAAAATAAGATACATGTAAATGAAAAATGTTCATTAGAAAAAAAAAAGAAAGCAACAAGATTTTTCTTGGACATCAAAGAATTGCTTGATTATAGAGCTCCTTCGCAAGGCAGAGGTAATTACATTTCCTTAAGCACATTTCAATGAGAAGTAAAGATTGTGTACTTTCCGGTGAAAAAATATGCAAAATTGTGATTTTCTTGAAACATTTTATTGATATCGTTGCACCATTCTGACATTGCAAATTATTGAAGAGCCTGATCTACAGAGGGAAGCATATAAAAGTGAAAATAACTTCTTTTTTTCCTTTTGAAACCTTCGAACGACTTCGATCAATGTCGATTATTCGATTTTCATAGGACTTTTAGCTGATCATTTTACTTATCTTTCTGCGTTCGTTGAGGTCACACGATAATCATGTTTGACGGAAACGGCTATGGCAGTTGAAAAGGATGGTATACATGTAGTTTTGCTTGAGATGGGTATTCAGGGTTAAACTTTTTGCGAGATAAGAGAAATCATCTACATGAAATATTAAAGAGCATACAACTCTAAGGGGGATAAAAACTTTATTTGATGAAAATCGGTTTTGAAATAGCCGAGACATTAAAAACAAAGTGGAAATAATAAAAGATGGGACCAAGATGGGACCCACCTTTTATTAGGACGACTTTGTTTTACGCGTACATGTACTTTGCTTTTCGGTATCTCGACCATTTCAAAACCTATTTTCGCCAAATTAATTTCGAAGTCCTTTTAGTTTTACAATTGTTTGCTCTATACTATTTCATACAAGTGGTTTCTAATTATCTATCAAAATGTTAAAACCTGAATCCCTACTTCAACTATACCAGCCCTTTAAGGGAAACCCCCAAAAGATAACGTAATACAATGTACCTCTCTGCCATCGCTGTAGATCGTAGTCATAGTTCTTCTCCTCTTCAAGCCATTTCATCACCACCTGTTCTCCACTCAGGTCTTCTGTCGTCAGCAAAATGTTCTCTCCCAGAGCTAATGGAGGGAAAGAAGAGTATTATGACGTCATCATAAAACGAATTGCGACGTTAACGTTAATAAACCCAATGAAAGTCGGCGAATTTTTGGCAGGGCGATGATCGTCAGGGCGTGTTTAAACTTTTACACATTTCGGCAGACAATAAACGCATAAGGGTACTGTTTAGTTAATGAGTACATAATTGAAAACACATCGAGTTTGATATTTGCCGGGTCTGGGCAACACAAAACATTACTGCAGTCTAGAAACTCCTGTACACTGCTTATCCACTCTTTAAACTGATGCTGCACATGAAAAATAAGCGGCGTAACACAGACATTGACAGAGAACAAACATATTCAAATTGATAAATTCTTGCGTCGAGTTGTTTTTATTGCAACTGATTGACAAATTGCCAGTCTTTGACGTAAATAAATACTGATCAGTCAGTATTTTATTAGAAGCTATGGAAAAAGAAAAAAAAAGTATTCATGCTCGGATTGTATTCAAATCAATAATCTCCTGACTACCGGACAGGCGTCGTATCTACTAAATTACTGAGCTTCGTCCGCCCGATAGCCAGTGTTGGTTGTAATCAGTATAGCTTATTATTTTTCGCTAAAAGGGATAGTATTGGTGGAGATGAGGATTGAGCTTTTAACTTTTTGCGAGACAAGAAACAACTTATGAAATATGTTACAGACCATATCATTCTAAGAGGAATTCAAAGTTTATTTGCTGAAAAACTGTTTGGAAATGGCTAAGATATTCAAAGACAAAGTAAAATAGCACCTTTTATTAGGATCGCTTTGTCTTAGATATCTCAGCCATTTCAAAACCACGAATCTTCATCAAATAAACGTTGAATTTCTCTTGGAATTACATGCTCTTTCATATTTCGTATCTCGGAGGTTTCTTGTTATCTCAAAAGATCATCATCAAAAAGCGTTGGAAATCTGAAGCCTCATCGCATCTCAACCGAAACTATACCATCGAATTAAAACTTATTATCTTTGATAGGAATTCGAAACCGTTTGAAATGACAGTGCTCTCAAAGTATCCTTACTCTGATTGTCACTGTTTTGGAGGTAGCCCTTCTCCGAGATATTCTGCGCCCAGTTCATGGCGGATGTGGCGACTTCGTCCGACCACGTCAAGGTCGCAACGCCCCTCTCCTCCCGCAGCTTGTTGTGTGCGTCCAGACAGGACTGCTGGAAGTCGTCTGTATGTGTGTGCGTGAAAAGGGCATAAAGAGAAAGAGAAATAGAAGGGAGAGAGAAATATATAGAGAGGGAGAGAGAAACATATAGAGAGGGAGAGAGATAAGAGAAAGATGAATAAAAGGTGAATATTCATATCGATACAAGCGCAAAAGCCAGCAACATCTGTCATTATATTTTCATTCATTAAATCTTCCACGGATCCCCTGCTGCATACATCTACATATCAAACATTATTAATATAAAATGTGAGAATACCATATATACAAATTTACATAATACTCAAAGTTACAAAAAGGACTTAAATCAGTATAAAGTACGCCATCTTTATATATCTATACTAGTATATGAAAATTAAGATGTGTGGAGTAACCTACGGAAAAAACAGATGTTTGTGGGGATAAGCCCCTAGAAAGGAAGGAAAATTGATAAACACTGTAAGGGAGAGAATAAGAGACAGAATGAGATGAAAAGTGAGAAAACGATTAACGTCCTGCTATCGAAATCGTCAGTGGAAGAGTGAACATTGCTTTAGCGGTCCAGCATTCATTGAGGAATTTACAGTGTGGAGACAATGATCGATGATTATGTCAAGTATTGTTGATTCTCCCGGACTGATTTCTAACGTAGTGGCAAACGTCGAGTATCAGAAAGCTAACACGGTTTGCCCCAACGAACGCAAACTATAGTAGACGGCGCCACCTGTTGTGAGAGTCAATGTAGAGACACACATGTTGAGGGATCTCGTGTGGTGTGGAAAACGTTTCCACTTGTACTGTGGGGACACTAGTACAATAATTCATATCTTGATCCAAACTTGACTGACATGCTTCACAATAATTGTATGTATGTATGTATGTATGTATGTATGTATGTATGTATGTATGTATGTATGTACGTATGTCTGTCTGTCTGTCTGTATGTATGTATGTATGTGTGCATGCATGTGTGTGGGTACGCATGTACGTATATACTTGTGAACGTACGTATCATTTGTGTGTACATGTGTGTGTGTATGATTACATGTATGTATGTATGTATGTATGTATGTATGTGTGTTTATATAAGCCAGTTCGCAGTTCCACTTTGCGCATGAGCAGAAGAAAGGACATTCGTACCAACAGGTATGTTGGTTCTTAAATTCACTAGGATAAGCATCTGCGATGTAATGAAAATTCATGTAATCCTTATAAATGCTGCCGAGTGCCAGCACATCCACTTGACAGTAAAAGTGGTATTTGGCAATATCAATAGAAAGAGATTGTTAATACATTCAATGCAAATTATGAAATGGATGCTTTCCCGTGTGTTAATTGACGGATCATTCTGGTCATCTGGTCTACGCAAGTTCATTCTTTGAACAGGATCAATGAATTCCATAATTTGTTACGTAAAGCTTATGTATTGTGCCGCTCTGGAAATGAGTGAAGTGCCCCTAACGACTGAGAAAAAAGAAAGGTCACTCGTACCAATGTGCCCATGAGCTAACTCCGAACTGCTTTACTAAGTATATAATAAACATGTATGTCAGCATGTTTATACATTATATACATATATGTAGAGGCTATTTTCTTTTGTTCATATACGTTGATTTACGTTTTTATCGCTCTCGCTTGATTATTAATTTTGATTGCCATTCTCCGGGCATCATCTGCACCGTGCGTGTCACGTGTTCAATCATATCGACTGCCTTCCTTCGGATATTTATCGATCACCTGACTCTGAATGAAATGAGCACGGACACATGGCATTACTTTGCTGCATGCATCCTTATCGTTGCCAATTGGTCAGTGTCAGAACGGTCATGATATCATAAAGATTCATAAGCATATAAAGCCATATCAAGGAAAGCGATGTAGTAAAATTTACTACATTTATATTAAATTTATCTGCATTTAATGCTTATGCTCAATGCAATGGTTGATTCTTGTCATTATGGTGATGACAAACTTTATAAACAAGTCCAACACTGAACTATTCCAATTATAACATGCTACAGAGCGTTGGGAAGTTATAGATGGGTGGTATTACCTTCATATTCCCATGATTTCTATCCCCACACGCACCTTCCTGCGTTCCTGGATGTGCCATATTACATGTATGAGAATGGACTTCGTACGATACCACCCCAACCCCAGTTTTTATGAGGTAACTGTGTTGGTATACGATTGGTAAAGATAATCCTGTCACGTGAACATTATTTAGGGCCTACTCTTATACATACTTCATTTAATTTTAATTGGAAACATGAAGGTATGCAAAAAGACAGAGCCTGGTGTTTTTGGTACGTGCAGCACTGCACCACCCTGCTACGCTCCACACGCACGTAATCATGTATAAAAATGATTGTTTGTGTGGGTGTGTGTAATCATTTAATGTTCGTGTTTTCCTAATTGTTGGCAGGATCACGAAGGAGGGAAGTAACTGACTTATTCCAAAACAAATCAAGGTACAAGGTCTTATATTCACCTTCACATCACTTTATACCGCGATTCGGCTTTGCAAGAGATTTGGGAGGGGTGGGGGATTAGGAACAAACTAACCATATAGCACACGTACAAACACGCATAATGACAATAATCAAGAAGCCACGAGTAGTGCCTTTTTAATGATTTTGACCTTTCAAATCGGTCACACCGCGAATCTGCTGTGCCTCCAGATAAAGATCAGCTTGTTGCAAATGACAGAATATTATCTAATTGAAATCTGTTGATGCACGTACACAAAGACAACGGCTGGGGAAAAATGACTATTTCGCCCTTGTTAATGCTTCGGTGTTGTGGTGTCTCGTCCGCCAGGTCTAAATCAAACTTGAAACGTTTTTCCCTAAAAGCGATCAGTTCTCGATTCCACATTTATGCCCCTAGGCGTGCACCATCTCAGTGGCCTTGTGTGTGTTTGTGCGTATGTGCGTATTTAATCAAATGTTTTTTTCGTATCCCGACATTGGCTCGGCATACACGCAATGAAAATGGTTGCAGACACGATTTTGCTTTCTGTAAACATGGCACAGTTGTCTATGCAAATAACTCCGTGCATGCAAGGTGGCTGCTGTCTGATGGTTATCGTCGCCCTGCACGTGGAGAAACTCGCGGCCTCTACACATGGCGACTCCAGAGTGGACTACGGCCGTCTGTAACGCACATGTGACAGACAACCACTGACATCGAACTCGAAGGTGACAAAATCTGCGACGGTGTCCTTTCAGAGAGAAAACCAGGGAAAAAAGAAAGGCCGCAGACCCAAGGCCTCGTGATATCAAGAGTGACATTTGATTGTAAGACCGATAGCATGTTCATTTTTTTTTTCGTTTTAAAATTCAAGTGTTTTGTTATTCATCAATACAGAAACTTTAACAAAACAATACACATTTTCTTCAAAATGATTTCAATAACAATTACAAGTAGACAAGTTGTTTTCAAAATCATAACTGTGTAGGCCTACATTATAGTGTCAAAGTTGGACAAAAGAACAAGTTTTCTACTTCTGGAGATGTGCAATGAGAGAGATGTCTGCGTATTGTTTGCTGAAAATAAATCATTATTAGTGAACAGAACTGAAATGAAATGAAATATACATTGACTTCTTTGAACGAAGCTTAGATAAGTTGCAGCAGCATGTGATAAAATGCCAATTCATCATGATATATTCTGATGTTGATTGCTTCGTAGTGAATACTCTTCATGCATATAAAGTACATGAGCGCTTTTTAATTTTCATCTTACCCTGTGCTTTTGAGGGGCATTCAACGATTGAGAATGGAATGGCGTTTCGTATTACAAAGATCAACTGGTGGTGCATTCATCCGCAAGACAAGATACTCCCCTCCCCTCTTAAAAATTGTGCACTCGCATATTATTTATCATGTTGCGTACGATGTTCAGATTTTCCATTGTCAAGCTTGCATTGTTATACCATGATTGAGCTACTTTTAATCCGCCATGATCGAAGTCCATTTTCGTGATCGTAGTCATGTAAGCGGATAATGTTTGATGTACATGATCATGTAATGCTTTATTGTGAGTATATACAAGGTGACGAAGTCAGTGATTTCAATTAAAAAAATAATGTTCTGCGAATTGATGAGCTTCAGATGTGAAAAGCTCTTGTGTGTAGTGGCTGGTTTCAGAAGCGAAAAGCCCGGCAGCTGGAATGCGTTCATGGTTGTCCTACAATCAGACCATGGAGCTAGTTAGTAGCTCCATGATCAGACAGTGGGATACTGACAAAGAATTTAGTTGTGCACCATTCATTAAAATGCACGTAAAGGTTGCACAGTAGTGACGCATTTTATATAGTTCCTTTTCTATACAGAACTCCGCAGGAGTCGGCGCAAAACCAACAAACCATTCGTCCGTTCACTTTAACACTGATTTGTTGGGGTTTTCTCTCTCAATTTCTATCTCTCTCTCCCGTTCTCTCTCTCTCTCTCTTCAGGTCCAAGTTGCGAGGTGTTTTTTTTTTTTTCTTTTCTTGAGAGAGGTGTCCTATTTACGCAGGTGTAACCAATCCCACGACTACCTTTTATACGGTTCGTTGTTGTTGAACCCACACGTGAGGCAATATTTAATTTTCAGCGACCCCCAGAGCCACTGCCTGGTAGTATCGACTGAAATTATTATCGCGGCTCATACTATATACATGGGGCAAGTGGCTATGTGAACAGCAAAACTTGAGGGACCAGGGTCAAAATCCCTCCCGCAGATTACGTGCACCAATACATCTGAGGATATTTGAACCTCTCAGCCTGCGAGGGGCGATATGATTCCAAGGCGAGATAGAATGTAGGGGTCGCGAAACAGCTTTAGTGTTCTTTCTTCTTATTTTGTCTTATTTTTTGTTTCTGCACAAAGTTGGAGCCCAAAACCCTCGAGAGTGTTTTTGCAAACTCGCCATGTTTCTATGTCGTTGTCTTAACTCTCTGCTCAGTGCTCAGAAGCAACATCTATACAATGCCACTGAAATTATGTATGAAACAATTATCAATAGTAGTGATTGACTATCATTAGACGCGACATTAAAGAACACACACACACACACACACACACACACACACACACACATATATATATATATATATATATATATATATATATATATTGAAAAAGAAAGTATATTTTGTTCAATTACTTAACTAAGAAAACCCAAACGTATCATTTTCTTTGTTTCAAGACGAATTTATGAGGGAAAAAAACATTTTATTTTAAGTTTGGCAGATTTTTTTCGGTCTTTCATTTGTTTTGGTTGTAGTTTTGTTCTCTGCCAAGAATGTAGGTTAGAAGAGTCTGACATGTCCTAACCATGGCGCATGTCCTCATGGAGATAAAATCCCACTTGCATCACCATAACTCATCTATACGCCTATCAGCCTTCCAGGTCTTGATTCATTGGAACCTTAATACCTCTCGACTTAAGGAAGGCCGCGCTTCTGCCGCCTCCTGGCTGAGTACGCAAAACCGAGCAACTCACTATATAAACATTAACAATTACAACAACAACGCCAGGGATTCGACTTTTATCGGATATGACATTACTAGTATAAGAAGGAGGTGGGTGAATCCGATCTCGGGCGCATTTTGTGCGAATAAATTACCTCATTATTCGATTGGCGACGACATTTGATCCGACAGAAATTTAGAGGTTAGAACTCCATAACCTTTTACCCGGGCCAACGTTCAAAGGAACGGATGACGGCTGGGTACAATGTAGGTCTATAAGGAGAAGGCGAAAAGATTGCCAAGGTTTTTCAAGAAGGAGAAGAAAAACAATAACAATAATATCTTCGACTCTTGCGTCCTGGAAGTGCATGCGTGGCGTGGGTGAGTATTTGTTTGTATCAATGATTCCTTACGTGTGTGTGTGTGTGTGTGTGTACATGCGTGCTTCTGTGTGTAATATCATTTTGGTCAACGATAGCCAAGGAGGAGCTAGGCGATTTAACATAGTCTGTATCGTACGAATGCACACTACATGTATTTTGTTTCACGTATAAGTCAGCAAACCTCAGTTTCAACACCCTTCCACACACAAATGTACCGAGACTGACTAATGGGTGCCTCTGACTGATGCCATGGCTGTCTTACTGCATTCGGAGAAAGTAAAGATCTTATCCCGTTATGCAAGGTGCATTTTATGTGCCAGGAAGCATGCAACAGTTGATAATCCACAAAGTCCACCAAACATGCATCTCAACTGGTGTCAAGTGCCACAAGGAAGTACGGACATTAATCAGGGTTGACTCGTCGAGGCATGCAGGCACGTGCATTTTGGTATCCAACACCATCCGTTTAAAATGTTCAAAACGATAAACGTAGTCTTCACAATTTCGGCTGTCTCGGATCGCCATCTACAGTACACCTCCTCCTCCTCTCCGCCACTATCTTCTTTCCCCCTCCCCCTCCCCTTCCTCTTTAGTAATTTGCCATTGACACTCTCCATTTTCATAACCATATCGAGTAACGGTGGTAAATAGACATTAAGGTGATTACCGGGTGATGGTTATTGCAGCAGTAAGCAACAGTAACCGAGAAAATAGTTCTGCCTCATATTATATTAATGATAATGCATGTAAGATTGACTGAGTAGTAAATAAGATCAGCTCGCCGTGAGTATCACTTCTACATTAATATAGATGTGTATATACTAAATGAATCATCGCCGTTATATTCATCATCCTTATCATTCTAAGCGTTTCTATTCTGAGCTGCCACCCCTCCCCCCCCCCCCCCAGCATCTCCGTTTTCGTCTTCACAACTACAATCATTTAAAAAAACACAGACACTGCTCTCGAGCGATTTCCTAATGGCCCTCGGCCCAGTTTGAGTGCAGAACTCGCCTTTGGTAATGATTCATGACCGAACGATTGTAAATATTGCCGCTCCTTCGGAGTAACAGCACCACAGTCACCCCACCTCCTATCCACCTCATACCTGCTACCCCTCCCTCGGGTTGGCCGATCTACTTCTCACTGTGGTAGGAGTGATTAGGGAGGTGAGACACACCTCCCTGATCTGATCGCAGAGCTCCTTTAGGGTGGGGGAAGTCATCCATGACCGAATTATTACAAATATTGGCCAAGATTAATCAATACCAGTGCATTGCCACTTAATCTGCCACACTGCCACCTATATTTCCCCGGCGGGCTTTTTCGAAGGAACTGTTTACCATTGGGAGAAGTGATTTAAAAAAATGTTCGAGTCGTAACATTTGATCCATATGTCAGCTGTATGTGTAAGTCAGTTGTATCACAAAACATCATACCATATGAAAAAAAAAAATCACAATAAAGCCTAAAATATCATGGAGACATCACTATATTTTCTCAATAAACCATAACTGTAGACGGTTTATTCTAGAAACAATAACTATTGTTCACATTTTGTATAAACTAAGAATACTTAACATTGATTGTACTGATTTACATTTCTACATTGGTTGTTTGCATCCTTAACTCACATTTTAGAAATATTTTGAAGAACTATAACTGGGTTTTTGTTTCATCTGCAAATGGTAAATAATGCCTTTAGAGTGGCATTCCATACTCCATATTCAAAATTGTCTTTACTGTGGAGAGTCAACTCAAACAGACAAGATGGTGATAATCAAATGTAGGTCACTATGACATTAATCCTGCAAATATTTCCCATTTTTCGTGTACACAATGATCTTTAACCTTCCTCTGTCAGATATGTTTAGGCATAAATTGGAGTGTGACAATATACGGGGCACCATTCCATATTGTGCTAAAATTGCAGCGATTTAGCAGTGATTGCTCTGTATAGAAAGGAGAGAGTCAATCGTGTAGTTGATGATACACGCATAAAACAACAATTCACGAGAATCTTCCAGACTGTATATTAATGATGGGAGAGAATAAACGTAGGGCATTGACAAAATCACCGTATGCAATTTGAATATTCACTGTGACAGGCACCGCCACTTGGGGAAAAAATATACTTGACTACAAAATGTCATATGCCTCTCTTAATGTTCTCCAATATCACCTTTCATGTTCAAGTCAACTTTGTCAAAGAGTAGAATTTCCCTTTGACGGTACTGCTCACAGGTGGACAAATGCCACCGCCCACTACTTGCCGACAACATGAAGAATACAGAGTACACACATTTTAGAAAATTCACTCCCTTAATCGATACTAGTCATGCTGATGCGCGACTGATCGATGAGATAATCATTCACTTCAAATTAAATAGTTCAGCGCAACTTTTCCGTTCTGCACTGAAGCAGCATTCAGATTTACGATCGCATTCTCAGCGCAAAAGAGGAATAAGTTGAGGTAAAATGTTACTCAAAACGAAACAGACACACTCGACATTGACATTTCAATACGCGCTACTTAAATCAAGCTGAAACTGGCTCTAATGAAAGAAACAACACAATGCAACAACCTGCGTGTATAAATGGAATTTTATACGTACTATTTGGGCTTTACTGATCTACGCCCTATGTTCTGTGACAGAATGAAAGCACCTACAGCGATTCGTTTTGTAGAAATGGTCATAAGCATAGCAAACACACCAAGACGATACGTCGGACATTTTCGTGGGATGGGGCATGTATATGCAGACGAGCTCCCCAATTCTATTTGATTTTTTTTCCCCCGATATCACACTCACTGCATTTAGAGTATTTTTTCACAAGGTAAGATAACATTTGTCATTTTCCGTTTTATTTCTAAAAGTGTACGGTATTTCTACCATTAAAAAAAGGTATAATCAAGTAATTGCTCTTCAGCCCCCCCCCCCAATATGTGTTGGGTCCTCATCTTTAATCATTTTCTTCTTCCGGTATGGAGACGGCAATACCTATTATACATGGGGTTCGGCATAATTATACAAGTGCTCGACTTATTTGTCGGTTCGTTGAGGACAAGCCTGCAAGTTCATGTAACCATTCGAACATTGTTCCATTGGTTAAGCTGCAACAAACCGACTGCTGGAACCTGTTATGTGTCATATTTCTGATGTATATCGATAATGACTGTTTGGGGAACAGTATCTCCCGCACGCTTCGGGATTTTTATTACCACCATATACCACAAGTACCCCTGCAAGTTCAAGTAGTTGTATTTCATCCGTGAATACCGATGCCTTGTTTGTTTTCTTTCTTTTTGGCACAATCTTTTAGGCACTTCTCTGTGTGATATATTGTTTGCCCGCCACGCACTTTGTTTCATATCGTCTTGACTATTGAACTTTGAGACGCGATAAAAATGTACCTTATGGGATTGCCTTTATACACGCAGTGCAAACACAGACCTTATCCCATATTTCACTTTACACCTTTATACCCTGCGTGTTATTTCTTTTCTGCAAAAGCATATCAATCTTTATATTATTTCTTCCTATCTCCTTCAACAACGAACCATCCCATTTCAGTGTTCTACAAAGGATTTATAAAACGTTTATAATTGTTTTATAATAATAATAACAATAATAATAATAATCATAATCATAATTACATCTATGGCGCTTTATACGGGTATTTCTAAGCGCACTGTTGCTATTTAAACAAGAAAACTAGAAAACACAATAACATGAAGACAATACAAGACCAAAATAACAGTAACAAAAAGATAGATAAAAAATACATGTTATACAGAGATACAATTACTAATAATTGACTGTGTGCGCCTCCAGAAATGAATATATATATATATATATATATATATATATATCATAATGTTATAGCATACTTTAGGTACAGGTGTGTTTGTTTGTTTAGATGTATTTGTGAATGTGTTACGTATGTCACATCACCCTATCATATTTAGCTTCAGGCTTGTCCATGACGATCGATAATGAATGAAAAATAGACGACATAACCATATATAACAAGATTTATTTTTAATAACTTTAGGGGTGTCGAGACAATGTCTTTCAAATTACACTAAAAGAAATTTGTATTACAGTATAAAAAGTGATTTCTTCGATCTTCTACATTCTTGATAGATTCTTTACATATAAATCCTGAATAATGTTTCCATCCTCTACGTATACAGTGCACACGATAATTAAATATGACAATCACTGAGTCGTGCCTGATTTGTCTGATTCGTATTTTGTTAGCGTAATTTCCTTGTGATTTTTTTTTTAAGGCAATGAACATGATATATCATTCTCTTTGAGGAGATGGTTCGCTTACGACTGAATTAACTCGCATGCAGACGGACGCTATAGTACTTGTTGCCATAAAAACATAGTGATTCCTATACTACATGTACGTCAGGTTGAAATCCTCAAAAGAGCACAAACAAGATTCACAACTATTAAATATCAATCGGACATCACGTGATCATTCGAAGTCTGAAAGAAAACCAGTGCGATATAAACACACACACACACACACACACATACACACACAGATACAGAGAGGGAGAGAGAGAAAACTCATTGATGTAGCCCTATAAAATGTCGTGCACACAATACATGTACCTCTTTACAACCGAAAAAAAAAAAAGGCCGTGGCATCCTCACTCGAAAAGAAAAAAATAATGGTTTTGCTTTGTAAAAAGCCACACAAGTCATAAACATACGTTGTGTCATTCCAACACGCATTTTTAGGAAATACTACATGAGCTTTCGTTCTTTCGTTCGATGAAGAAAAAAAAATCCCTTTGACATAACTTGCTGCTTTGCCATTACACATAGGATGACTTTATAAAATGTAAAATATTTTTATTTCAGGTTTGAAATTTCGCACTTTTGGAATACTGAAGAATTTAGCTCACTACTAAAATGAATTATTAACGAAGAAAACCATGACGAATATTGATCAGACTGCGGCATGAGATTGGACGTAACCGTAAACGCAGAAAGTATCTGCGTTTGTGATTTCGCCTCTCACCAATGACCAGGTTAATGGTTCTTAACTCGAGGGTTCTTAAAGGGACATTCCAGACGATTTTCGTAATTTCACATCATGTAATACATAAACTGACAACTCCATGTATAGATTTGTGGAATTTATTGTGGTTCTTGAGCAGAGAAACAATACTTTGAAAAACCTTAAACAAATTACACTGAACAAGGATGATGACATAGAGGTTCACATATTTCAGAAATGTAGCAGTGTAATTCCATTACAATACCGCTTGCTTGCGAGTTCACCTGTGTATAATCTATGCATGCCTTCTTCTTTTGTTCTGATTCCTTGAGCCCCATCTCATGCATTCTTATGGTGACTCTGCCATGTCATCATCCTTGTTCATTGCAATTTGTTCTAAATTTTGAAACTATTCTTATTCTTCATCCCAATTATTATAAATTCTGAAACTCTGTCCTCAGTATAACTAATTTATATTTGTTCAAATGTAAAAATCTGAAAATCATGCGGAGGTCTCCTTTAACTCGAATACGAGTGTCTTTTAGTTCATTGAATTTCTCTTTTCAAGAGACTGCTTAGTTTATATGATAAGTATTTAACTGAACGTTGTAACAGTCTAGTTTTCTTATCATTAGGCTCAAAAGTTATGGAACTGACTACGTATCAGTGCATCGCGTTTTGGAGTACTTTTAGTATGCCATTTTTTCACAGTCTGCGAAATCCTTAACCAAAGTTATTAAACAACGTTGAAGGTTTTGTGTCCTGTAATCTCTAATCTATTCAGTGGGGTGCTGTTCGTTATTCCGAAGGTTCGCTATTCCGAAGGTTCGTTGTTCCGAAGGGTCGTTAATCCGAAACACGCAAATTCCCTATACCTAGAGGTTCGTTAATCCGAAAATGAAGAGGGGTTCGTTAATCCGAAAATTTGTGGCGTTATTCCGAAGGTTCGTTATTCCGAAGATCGGTTAATCCGAAAATGAAATTCGGAACAATGAACCTTCGGAATAACGAATCTTAGGAATAAAGAGCCTTCGGAATAACGAACCTTCGGAATAACGAGCTGTAAGCATTCAGTGTGGACAGAGCCAGAAAATGGCATGCACATTCCTGCATTACTTGATTCGACATAGAAAGGTATGGAAGGATGAGCATCAACGTCATGCAAATCAGACATAGACCTAAATCAAAGTTATTGCCCCGAATTATATTTCAGGGTTCGACGCAATTTAAAAGGAGCTCTTGGAATGTTGGTTTCTTAGCAATGAACTAACGATGGAGCTCTTGTCATCTTATAGAGCGGTGACAGTGGTCAGACGGTTTAAATTTGAAGTGAATACAAGCACCTTTTAAGTCGACTCTGGCAAATGTAGAGGGAATATCAGACAACCAGAATGACTAAAATGATTACAATCAGACAAAACATGAGTAAGACAGGCAATTTTTAAAATGTGATTTTTTCTATTTTTTTTTTAAGGAGACGATAGATGCAATAGCTAATTATAATGCATCAAAAATTGGTGAAAACTACCCGGAGATGACTTCTTATATTAGGGAGAGGGGAAACAATGTTCCTGAACTCATATATGGAAAATGTGCATTATATATGCAGAGTGACGACGTGAGGTGACGACATCATCCGCTCAGCTAATTTGCATGATGTTTGCAAGTCGATGCAATTGCTTGTGACAACAGTCATATCACACTTTATGATTTCATAAATCCCTAAATTTTCATCTTAGATCCGATTCTCATTAAAAGTGCATACAAGTCGGTTGGTTTACTTGTTTGTTTGATATTACACTAGCTATTGAAGTCAACTTGAGCATCCGCGTGCCTTTTCACTTCAGACCTTCATAAGGTGTTTGTATACAGAGTTTGAATGCTTATTATTTCGCACCGTGCAAACGTATATAGTGACGTGAATGCGAGCATTCATGCAAACGTGACTGTATTACTGGACGACAAAAAGAATTCTGCTAAATCGAAAGAAGCACCAAGAAATATATATGCTGATGAATCGTCACTGGGGGAAATATTTTCGATAGTAAGGCTGTTTTGTCAGAGATTGGCAGTAAGAGAGGTGAAAAATTGAACGAGATCAAACTTAGATCACAGATTTTCCGCTTCTTTACAGATGTAAAATGGTCTTCTAATCGAATCTTCAACTCACTCCCAAAGTTGGCTACATGAACGTAATCTTCTAGGTTCATTCTCTTAAACAGTCATTCGAGACGATTTTCCTAATTTCACATCATGTATAGCACATAAATCGACAGCTCCATGTATAAATTTGTTGAATTTATTGTGGTCTTTGAGCAGGGAAATCAATACTCTGAAAAATCTTAAACAAATTACACTGAACAGTGTTGAATGATGACAAAGAGCCTCGCGTATTTCAGAAATGCAGAAGTGTGATTCCATTACAATACCGCTTGATTGACAAGTTCACCTGTGTAGAATATATGCATACCTTCTTCTTTTGTTCTGTTTCCTTGAGCCCCAGCTCATGCTTTCTTATGGTGAGGCTACCATGTCATCATCCTTGTGCATTGCAATTTGTTATACATTTTGAATACATTCTTATTTCTCAATCACTATACATTCTGAAATTCTGTACTGAGTATAAGTAAATTATCGTTGTTCAACTGTAAAAATCTGAAAAACATCCGGAGGTCTCCTTTAACTCCTGTAATAAGTAACTTTCTTTCCTTTGTATGATGCAAGACAAGATGGCGGGTGGCTCAGGTGGTTTGTGCGGCGGGAAATGTAAATGTGAGTATGGAACCAACCGTAACTCTATAACAGCTGAAAACGCATTCCGTTAGTCCATGTACAAAACTCACGTGCCAAAATCGTGTTTCATCCCCCCTCCCCCCCCCCCCCCCCTTGGAAAAACATCATACTAGTCACCGCTGCTTACCCTTGGGATATGAATATTTTTGTTCATTGTATCCAACGCGCTCTCTTGTCAATGGTGGCGGTTTCTCTTTTATAGGAGCGGGATATTTCGAGACATGAAAACATCAGTGGAATGTCTCCAAGTAAATCTCGAACTTGGTAGTCGGTTTCGTCTCACCCGATAACGAATGCACACATCTGGGTGTACACAGGTGGTAAACTGCACGTGAAACCTACGAAAACCGCGTGTGTATTGATTTCATATCACGGATCTCTTTGTGTTGGCTCAAAAGTCATGGGTGGCCATGTTCAATCAGCTGGGATGTGAAAAATTCGTTTTACACATAAGCTACTATGATGAGAAAGAATCGTCTATTGTTTACCAATTTGAGTATTTGGCTTTCACGCAGATCGTTATCAAAAGAATATTTCACGCCCGAGTAATTTAGCAAGATAAGAGGAGAAGAAAAATGAGTGATACAAAATGAAGCATGGAAAAGGACAAAGTACAGAAAAAAGAAAACAGAATAATATCACGATGAATATGGATATAATGACAAAATAAAGTACATTCTGTATTGTGTCAAATAGCAATACATATTGATAGCAGCGCCATATTGGAGGTTTTTGTCCTGTGTAATCTTGTGTTACTCTGGAGGAAAAAGAAATCATACTGATTTGTTTGGAGATCTACGTACAAAGTGTAGTTTATCTTGATTTCACACTGTGGAATAATGATACAGTTTATGTGTTTCGCGTTATAGATCACACACCGTCTATTGCTATCACATTTTCTTGCATTCATATAATCCTACCATATGATGTGACAAAGACGATTTCTTATTGGTTTACTCGGCACCACGTGACATTGATTGCATTTGCCTGAACCTAGGTAGTGAGTGTATTCGATGTTAGCAACATAAATTGATATATCAATGTATAAGTGTGTGTGTGTGCGTGTGTGTGTGTATGTGTCGATAGGTATCAATTCCTATTTCTGAATACAGAAAAGCAGTCGATATTCTAGCGCATATATCCCTCTGTAACTAATTGAAATAGGATAGAATATTGTTTGACAGTAAAGGCAGCCTATTCATTTTTACGTTTTCAGATATTCCATCAATCTCCTAATCCAAAGGGATTGAGATCGATGAAATCAAAAAGATTACTTTGGCCAGTTTGGGGGACGTGCGTGTGTTTGTGTTGGTTAGGAAATTACTAGTAGACTACTGACTAATAGTGATACACGTACAGAACAAGTAGGCCTACATTGTGTGCGGGTGTTGGCCCGGATTTACGGAACACTTAGACACTGTGCAAATTGGACTAACCAAAGAAAGAAAAAGAAACCTAACGAAACAATCATGGGAGTTCCAGTGATGTCATTTGCCAAGAACTGAATCAAAGTGCATTAATGCAAATCGCCTGTTAATGCAAATCGCCTGTTACCACGGCCGGCGTATTGTGTCACACGCCACTGTGCTCCATTTCAAAAGGAAGAATAGGATACAACGAATAGAGATTATTCTTTGCTCAGGTCTAAAGCTCTCATTCAAAAACCCAGTGTCACAAGAAAGGAGAGGCGTGGCGTGGGTGGGGGGGGGGGGGGGGGTTGAGTTCGGCGGTGGCTTCAGGCGTCCGCAGGTACGTACAAAATTTGAATGGGCAAAACTGAGTAAAGGCCTATACATTTCTACGCCACCAAACACACTTTAATGCAAATGTTTGAATAACAATACAATACAATAAATTGATTATACTTTCTGCTCACAAATTGGTCAATCCTATGCCAGTTAGAAACTCAGAAACCATACAGGTAGTTGCAATTTGGTGTGAATTAATGTTCGTATACACCCATGTTAACGACAGCCTATGAATGCTTTTCCCCTACCGTGTGGCAGGCATTATCGGACTTCTTTCGGGTGATGCATGGCAAATGGAGCGACACAGCACGATTTGGTTCTGGTACTTACCCAAGTCGGACATAGTATTGCGATTGTATTGAAAGGTTACAGAAGTAACGATGTATCGACGAGTTCCTTTCTTCTCCTCAGATTAGTCGTGAGCAGACGATAGCCACCCTGCGATTCACGCTTACTCGCCACAATCGATCGAGAATGTAGTTAACGCACAGCTAACGTTCCCGCGCAGTAGTAAAGGAACAAATTGCAGTCACATTCGGATCATCAGTCACACAAAATGCTCCGGTTCTGAAGCAGTACTTTGAACTTATCGGTAGGTCCTACCGGCTAATTATCGGATCAGTGCAAATAAGGCTTGTTGTTGACATTACGCCTCGTAGTAAGGTCCAATGACTGCACTCCGACGACGTATTTGATAGATAGTGTGCTGCGCCAGGGAAGGTAAACACACGCGATCGTCTGGGCATTTCAATGGACTGATTCTAATTCAAAAAGTCGGTTTCATTCCCGGCACATGAGCGCCAGACAAGCCATGCAGGTTCACGTAGAGGACCATATGCGCCACAAATGTGATCCTCACATCGTATACACTTCTACATTGGCCTTCGATTGAAACTAGATCGCCGTATTCCGCCACACGGCCTGAAACGCAGTCCGGGCTTCTCAAATGCACATACACACCGCTACCACAATGTACGGCTTCGCGACGTCATTTCTTTACCGAGCCTTGAATGTATTATCCCCATACAAAAGGGTGAAGTGTTGCGCTAAATCTGGCCTCTCCTATTGACATGTATTTCAGCATTTACTACGATTTGACTCAGTGACCTTTAGAATGAACGAAAGTGCCTTTGTAAATACCCTCTTTTTGTCGGGCTGTGAGAGAAAATACAGAAAAAATCCCCAGAAGAGTTGAAAGAAACTAATGCCAAGAAAGTGGGCATTCCTCACTCTCTTACTATGTGGAATCAGGGAGGTGGTTTCCTTGGTAGAATGTAGCTCAGGCAGCGCAGTAGGCCCTATTCTTTGTATAATGGTGACAATGTAGACCATTACGTTTCCCTTCAATACACTGTTTGTAAAGACAGAAACAATTTAAAAGATGCAATCCCTGAAATAACTTGACCGATTGTAGCTAAAATTATGCGACTTGTTTTCGCGCTAACGAATTCTGCGTCATTTTTGGGTATTCCCCATCTCGAATGAGCATTGGAAGGAATGGCGACAACTTAACACCAAGCGCGGTGTTGAAGTTGAAGATATTAAAGAAGTTAAAAAGATTGACATGCGTGATGATAAATGGGAACAAAGATGTCAACATCGCCCATAAATAGCAAACATTATCTTGATTGTGTTAAGAGGCTATCGGGTTATTATGCTTTATAGAAAATTTAAAGAAGAATGCACCTGTGCCATGTATGTACATGATGTCATGTTTATCTCGTTTAGAAATTAAGAAAAAGATCAATCTATCTATACATGCATGATGTATGTTTAAACACATGAACAGACATAGACGGATGTATGAACATCCAATAAACATTGCATGATGCATACGAGTTTGAACACACACACATGCATATTATATAATAATGTATGCATACACATGCACACATATGCATAGACATGCTCATGCACATACATACAGATACGAACATTCATTCATTCATGCACACACACATAAACGCACACATACATTCACAAACATACACATACATTAAATACATGTATAGTATATAACTATAATTACTGTATTTCATCAGAACAGTATGAAAGTGACAAGAGTGCTTCATTACACGGTTGCGGAGCAGGAAAAAAAAACACCTAGTGGCATCTCTCTTTTCCTTTGCCATTGTCACCAAAAGAATTAATATTTTTGGCTCATTGGCATATATAATGAAATACAGCAGAGAGCAAATGCTTTCAAATCAAAATCCTAGCCAGGAACTATAGTATAATGCGTGTTTGTTTGATAGGATTTTTGCTTTTCATACCAACATCTCATCCATTTTTACTCCACCTATATACATGTTTGTTTTTTTTTTTTTCGCATTGTTCCTACAAATACCTTCACTCGGTCTTATCATGAGTCTGAGACTGAGACTCGCAGTCTTTTTATGTGTTTTATGTGTGTATATACTGCATATACTGTACAGTATGTCCCCCAAATTCACAATCGGATTTTCGCTTTGATAACTCCCAGTATGATTAAACTCTCTAAATGCTACGTTAACTTCTTAAAATATAACATCTTAGCTCTATTTTGCAAAAAAACTTCATTCAATTTGGTCAAGTGATCACAGAGAAATGTGGGTTGTTGTAAAGCATATCATGGGTATGATTCTTCCAAGTTTAGCACTTGGATGATCTTGAAACTGCTTATTATTAATGTGTGAACACAATGGAAAGAACTGAAGGGAAGGGATTTCTGACATGCTCCGCAAAACTCCTAATTTCTCTTTAACCACTGAAGCAAATCGAATGAGTTATATTTTTATATCCTGAAATTGCATTTGGACTGGTTCACTATTTTTAAAGTTATCATTGTGGAGGGTTCCGTTGTATATTTTTTTGGGGTATATATATATATATATATATGTGTGTGTGTGTGTGTGTGTGTGTGTGTGTGTGTGTGTGTGTGCGTGTGTGTGTTCATCTTGGAATCATATACACTGAGGAAAGCCCGAGGCGGGCCGAAAACTTTGTAAATAAAAACCTTGTTGTTGGAACTACACATGGCGTATACTCGAGACTCCTTCTTCTTCCTATAATATACATACATAATATATATACTCGTATACATTTATAGAGTGATCTGTAAATGGTTTTCTTGTGTAAGAACCTCGACATGTAAATATGAGAAAAGTATGCCAATACAAATACAAATAAGTAAATTATTAGATGAGTGAATAGAATGAGTGAATAAATAAACAAGTGTATAAATGAATAAATGGTCACATACTAGGTGTTACAAAAAACATTTCACACTTTTGATCCTTAATAATCTGTTTTTTTCTCATTCTGTAATAGAATGTTTCTGTAGATAAAAAAAACTCTCATCGAATGTTCAATTGATATAATTTGTAAAGTGATTTCTCGTAATATAGGAATAATAACTGAACTCAAATGTGTTTTGCCAACGACAAATTTATTTTGCTTTTTTTTTACGTTGATTTCTCCGTATCTAAACTATGGTATTTTAGCTTTTGGAAATGCTTCATCAACATTATTTAACAGGGTTTTTTTCATTGCAGAAAAAAAAGGTTGTTAATCTAGTCAATCATAACGTCTATTTATGCACAGACTCAAGATTTGTTTATGCAGAATAAAATCCTTAAAATCACTGATATATGTCAGATGCAACTTGCATCTCCATCTTCAATCAGTTTCTGGTTCAGTGTTTGTTCTTGATAACTCAATACGTAAAGCGAACATTTTTTTTTTCTTTCTGCCCAAGATACTTTTGTTCACCGTGGATCCAAAATGTGGAACTCCCTTCCCGCTGAAATGATAAATTCGATCAGTATTATTTTGTACCTTCAAAGTCAAGTTGAAAAGAAAGTTATTCAGTCCTTACTGAAACAATGAATACGCCAGAAAACTTTGCTTTCAAGCCAGTAATTGTCTTCATTTCTCATACGCCGATCTTATTTATTAGATATAATAGATATTGATATAGATAATCTGTGCTGACATGCTGAATAGATATAATTATGCTGGTCGGCTTCCTCTTCTCATGCATCCATTTGTCCTGTGTTGTTTGTTTGCTCGGGTTTGCAAGGATGTTTCTGTATCCGTGTCTGTGCGCATATTATTGTTTGAATGTGTATGTGTGTGTATGTGTGTGTGTGTGTGTGTGCGTGTGTGTTTGTGTGTGTGTGTGTGTGCCATCTTGTCCCATCTTCTACTTGTACCTCTTCCTCATCTTTTCTGAATTGGAAAGCCTATTCGTTTATTTAGAATTGTACGCACGTATGCAAAGACTTTTTTCTTTTTCTTTCTTTCTTTTTTTTCTAAACTCCGGGAACTTGCTAATGATATTGTATAAGCTCTGCTTTTATTGCAAGTTCCCTCCATATTCCTTACTAGCTAGTGCTATTTCAACTCATACTGATTTCATAAAGATCAATTTCTTGTATATTATACGTAGGTCATGTAGATACATACGGAGTGTATATTATTTCAGAGGCAAGTGCAGTGTATGCATTATACCTTTTTTATACTGTTGTATTTGCTTCATAACAATTTTGAATTATTTGGATATGGAAATAAATGAATTGAGATGACAGATTATTTTGCTTTCCACCGTTCGGAAAATTCTACATCACAAATGAGCCCAACTTACAAGGCTTACGACTTCCGTTGAACACTACGAGCAATTTTGTTTTCAGCAGATTAAGTCTATTCTTTATAAAAGAATGGAACATTTTTAGTGTATCATAGGGCAAAATCCTGCTTTCTTCTTTTCCTTCTTTTTTCTGTTCCCCCAACAAAAACAATTATATTATTATTATTATTATCACTATTATCATTATTATTATGAACATTTACCTGAAGATTCCAAATATACTTTTCTCCTCTTGCAGTTGACCTGAGGGATTTTACACAAGCATCTCGGTTGTCTAGCTGCAGATTGAGCAGCCGTGATGGCGATTTAAGTATTTAAGAAAACAGCCATGGGCCTGCGTGGGTCACCCTGTCACCCGAGTCAGCTTGACAATCAGTGCGCGGTAAGATGCATAGCGGTTCGAACGGGCCCGCTGAATTATTGATTGTTTGGCGCCCTCTTCGCCAGTCGCCCGCGGATTGAAAGCATGCGCACTCAATCCATCATAAACGATCTCACACTCGTCCTGTAATATAGAATAGACTACTAGTATTGCAAGTCCCATTATACTGCAGATGGATACACAGTGTACTGCATACTACAATGAATAGATGGATGTGTGTGTTGGGGGGGGGGGGGGTATGGTGTGTTTGGAGGTTCATGAATAATCAGAAATAGCAGTTTTATAAGCACTAGTTAATGTGGTTGACGAGGATAAATTCATGTATAAGATACACGTCATTTGGAGGCTCAGCACACTTTCTAGTGAATTTTAGAGGGAATATATTGATTCGGCTCAAACAAGTGGAAATTTTAGTTATTATGTAGTGGTATTTCGTAAGGAACTGTAGCAGAGCTTGGGCAGGAAATTCCCTTTACAAATTTCGCGACGGAAGTAATGTACAAATTAGCGGATTAGTTTAAATATATTTGAATATAAGTACAACACAAAATACATTTTGACTTTTTGTGTATTTCATCGAATTCTTATTTGATTTTATCACGTGTTTTACGTAAAATTGTTCACAGTATACAACTAAAGATGACAATGACTCTCTCTGGAATGGAGTACAAATTAACTTTAGTAAGGATGCTACTGAGGAGACGGGGAAGATCAGGTCTGAGATAATACGTGTAAAGAGGATCTTAATAGATGTCCCATTTTAAAACTTTCCCTGTTATTTCTTATCATGGTTATAGACTTACCACATCTTAGAACAAACGTCTCGACGTTTCCATTCCAAAATTTTTCCTCGAAATATATCTATGTCTTCTTATTTCTCTGCTCTACACGCACTGTCCCCTCCCTCTCTCGCCCTCTCTCCCTCTCTCTTTCGCTGTAATTCTCTATTCTGTCACATACACACAAACACACACACACACACACACACACACACACAAGCAGACAATCGATTGTAATAAATAAATGAACGAATAGATAGATTTTAAGAGTATATATATATATATATATATACATATATAAATCACATATTTGGTATATATATATATAATATGTATTACATTCATATATATGTAATATATTATCTATTGTATTATTATATTATATTATATTAATTATCTATTATAGTATTATGTATATATGTATATATATGTATATATATGTATATATATGTATATATATATATATATATATATATATATATATATATACATATAAAATACAGTCGATACAATCAATTACACCATTGGTGCCTTGTTTCTATAAAATGCATGTGGCGCTTCCCTGGCAAGATGAAAGGGTTTTATTTGTTTGTTTGTTTTGGGGGTTTTTGTTAGTTTTTTTTGTGTTTTTAGGGGGTCCATTTTATTTAGGTTTTTATCATATACATAAAATAAGAGTAACCACCACTACATCAGATAGTCTGTTTGCATTACCTGCAATTCTCGAGTCTAGCATGGTTTATAGGCTGCCAGTGTGGTGTAGGAATACTCGCAGACTCCCATTTTAAGTGCGGTCACGTACTGCGCATTATAACAATTTCGCCTGTTGAATCAAATTGTAAAAATGACATCTTCGCGGCTGTCTGGCTGGTCATTGACTTCCGAGTTCGTGCGACGAGCAGATGGCATTTCCTTTCTCTCTCTCTCTCTCTCTCTCTCTCTACCCCTCCCTACACCATCTCTGCTAAGATTCTGACTGCGCAATGTTTTGTGTGTTACTGTTCAGTGCTCGATAGTGCTGCATCGTCATATTTCGCATATAAATGAAATGAAATGGATTGGAATTTGCTAATGGAAACTACAGCATTGAAAAAGTGGGGCCTCATGACTAAAATGTTCTTCGATACAATCCATGCGACATGTATCAAATTCAAAATATTGAGAAGCGCGCATCTTCTTACACCTTCAGACGTGCTTATTCTATCTCACACCAAACCATAAATTGCAGAAGGATTAAAATCAAGCTTTCGATTATAATTACGGTCCCTGCTATGGGTAATATTTGTCACAATTCAATTTGATAATTTAAAATTTGATTTCTTTTTATATAATTACGTTATTGCCCTTTAACAATGCATATTACAAAATCTGTTTACGTATTTTGATTTGATTTAATTTTATGTATGATTGTAGGCCTACATGACTGGGTTCTTTGTGATGTTATATTCATCTGGTGAAATGCAGATGTCAAATCAAAACACGACACGAGATATAGGTTTTAATTAAACGCGATACACGGTTGTTGCAATATCAAATTTCGCCTGCTGAATTGGTCAAGTTACAATTTTACAGTGCAATAATTTGTAAACGTAAATTATTCCAGTGTATATATTTATACTTGATTGGATTCTTTGTAATGTTATATCAATTTGGAAAAATACAGAAATCAAATCAAAACGCAGACTAAACTGGGGGAGAAATAAGCACAAGAAATTACATTAGATAAAGACTTTCATCAAATAGGATACACTGTTGTTGCAATATCAAATTTCCCCTTCCAATTGCCTCTCGAGGATGGAGCGTAACGGGTTCGAACGGAATGCAGACGTGATGAATATTTTTGTTTAGCAGAATATTCTGTCTCGCAGCCAACCTGTGATATTTTCGTAACTCGAGAATTGCTATCTTACCTGACCGCAGCCACAGATAATATTGGTACGAAATGGATGATAAACTTCGATTCACGCACAAGTACACACACACACACACGCACACACTCACACACACGCACGCACATGCACACAAATGCGCCCCTCTTTGATTCGATGGGATAATTTAAGAGAGATTTTTGCCTCTGAGGAAAGCCAAATTGTTTTGATAGAAGTGGGCGAAATTATCACCAAAATACCAGGGAAAATCTTTCAGGTTAATCGGACAGGAGCTACAAGTTTCGGATGTATAAAATGTCATTTACTCATGCGTAATGGCATTCTTAAAGGACCAAACGGTAGCTGCCGGAAACGATTATATACCAATGATCGTCACTCGCTCGTTGACCAATCGTATATAACAACAATGATAATGGCAACAGTAGAAGTGATAATTAATTGGATGATTATGATAATAATAGCAATAATATATATATATATATATATATATATATATATATATATATATATATATATATATATATATATAATGTATTGGATATAATATCTTAATTTGTTTGTGTATAATGTATTTTTGGTCAATTTGTTTGTGAGTATGATGTAATTGTACTTGTTGAGTGTTTTTTTTTTTTTTTTACAATGTAAGATGTATTCACATGTTTTTTCTGTATTGTCCTTTGTCTTTGCCTTGTGCCTCCCGTTCTATCCAGGAGACAACCTAGGCCTTTCATGTTACATTGTTTATTGATTCAATAAAGAATGTTGAACAACATCTCAGCACTAAAATGTCAAACATATCATTTCCTGGGAAGAATGATGATGGAATATCATCACTATTCCTCAGTCTCAACGTGATTTGCATCAGTATTCTCTTGTCAGGTTTCTGTTTACCATCATAAAGCTTGAGCCACCGCTACAATTAGAAACGAAGAGAAATTTAAAGCTCCTCAGATTTTTTTTTTTTTTGTGTGTGTGTGTCAAGTGTGAAGCAATCAATTATTACTTTTAAAAGTATATTACCACAATTTTCTCACTTTTGTTACTTTGCTCAGTCAACCTTGACAATAGTAACACACACACACGCACACTTTCTACTGAGATAATTCTTCTCTTCAATTCAAGACATGTCTGGAATTTCTCAAGCTATATACACAATGTGGCTATAAAGTAATCAGTTGATTATAAGACTTTCTCAAAACGCTTGAATTAATATCGTTTTTTATATGTTTATCTCATTTATTTGTATATGTCGTGCGGGGTCGTGTGCATGTCTATAATTCTTTTTAGTGCTTCCTAGTTTTCTGTTGTTGAATTCACTTCCCAAAATAATATTGATGAATTACTGTGTTTTAAAGCTTTGTTTTCTTACAATTTGTTATGCATTTTGTACAACAAATTTGTCGATTAATGGAGTGGTAACAGCTAGAACTTTTTATGTCATTTTTTCATGTCTGTTCTTTTATCATAAAAAGAGACGTACGGTCTCGCTAGAAACTGTCGCTGGAAAACTTATTTGGATGTCAAAATGCAACATAATTCGATTTAACCGTTCGAATGCACGCCGTGAACTTTTTGTGAACTTCCCCTGTAAAGAGAAAGAGAGGAAGCGAGGGAGAGAGAGAGAGAAAAAAAAAAACCTCTCGAAATTGTTGCTGTTATGCCTTCGAGATGTCGTCATGGTGAAAATCTGTCTGTCAAATTAATAAGCTAATCGAGTCCAAAATTCTCCGGGGTTGTGTTCGTAGCCCTGTCTGTCCTGCCAGTACGAAAAATATCCGAAAGGTATATTTCTCTGCAGTATAAAGATATAAACCACTAGGCGGGGTGCCATCGGGGTTCAGCTCATATTGGAAGCAGGTGGATGGAAGAATGTTACTTCATGGCCAGATCTAGAGAAGTCATGGAGCAACGACACTAGTTCCATGGTGAAATAAAGCTATGGGGTGGGGGGGGGGGGGGGAACTCTTGTTAATTTTGATCCTTTCCTTTTGCTCTCGAACATTTTAATCAGCTGGTTCTAATGCTTTTATTTCCCAAATTTTCTGAGCATATACCACGCAGTTGGAACTTCAAACTCTTTTTTTTTTTCATGTAACTTGTAATAACTCAAAATTTATATCAATTCAAACCTGTCTATAGCGGCCATCCATAAAGGAGACGAAAAAGTGGCCGTTATATACAGGTTATCGCCGGTTATCGATGGTTTACATGACTTTTTTTTTCTCCGGGGGATTGTTTTAAGTGGCCGTATAAGGCAGGTGGCCTCAAAGGCAGGTTTGACTGTACATGCTATTACTTAAATTGAAAATTAGCAGGAGTAAGCTGGAATGATTTAATTCACACCGTTACTTAATGCATCATTCCATAAAGAGTTGATTCCCCACTAGTGTATAATGTATGGTGCATCCAGTCGTTGGATGTAAGGGTTTAAGACTTAATCTGTTAATTAAGCATCTAATTAAGCAATTAAGCATCAATTAAGCATCAATCTGACAAATCGAAATTAATCTTTATGGAATTGATACTTGTCATCTGTAGAACTCTATTGAAATCAATGACTTATTGGGTGGATATATTATTTGTGTCTGCACATGCATTACGACCTCACAATTCCCCATCGGTTTGCTACTTACAAAAGTTTAAAAAGTTTTGATCAACACAGTATAGCAACTTAACCCCCCCCCCCAAAAAAAAAAGAAAGTTAATGTTGCTCACTATCATTTTATCATAACTCTACTAAAACTGAAGCATTCTCATTGATTTTCACGAATCGAACTGTAAATTTATCTAGTCAAAAGAAAATAAGTGCAGTCAATGGGGAAACTTGTGATCTTATCAGCTCTTCCAATTTGCATTTATAGGGTCACGACATACGTCAGTGTTTCGAGACAATATTTGTTACGTTCTTGTGTGTGTGTGTGTGTGTGTGTGTGTGTGCGTGTGTGTGTGCGTGCGTGTGTGTGTGAGTGTGTGCGTTATGTGTGTTATGTGTGTGTCTGACTTTGATCAATCAAAACTTGTACACCTTCCTATTAAAGTCGACCAGGACGTGGAAGTAAGACACGCTTTAATTGGCCATGTCAAGATACAATTAATTATGAATCTTAATGTTCGGGAACCTTTACAATACATGCACTGGCAAATAAACGGAAGCTACTCATGTGATACTCTCCGGACATCCTCTCATCTGATCAGTCCAAACATCGATAAATAAATGTATTCAGATGATCAATTTTCCATATTTCTCTCAATTCTCGCCTAAAGAATTTGTGCAAATGAAAAAAAGTATTTGGTATCATTCTATAAGTGTGTTCATCTACTTCAGTATCTCTTGTTGTTGTTGTTGTTGTTGTTGTTGTTGTAACAATGTCTTGTAAATGATACGGCTTTGCTCTCATGCGCCAGGAATTAAAATCTCCGTTTGACATAAAGTCTGTCCCTCAGGTGAAACTATCCAAGTATTAATCCCGGGTGTTATTCAAGAATGACATACATATTTTTTTTTTTTTCACGTGTAAAATGTTTTTGTGAATACGTTGATCTTTGAGTGTAACTACCTGGGTAAAAGTAATGAAATTGAACGCGGGGGAGATGCATACCAGGAGTTGACCTTATTTCGAAAATGGAATGCATAATCTAATATGGAGGACGTCGTCGGTCGGAATGTCATTTGCAGGTAAACGTGGGGGATTAAGGAAATGGTAAGGGCAACCATGGCAACAGAAGGCACGTGTGCGCATCATGATGCAGCCACGTTCTTTGTCGATAGAGATAATGTTGCTTGTTATCAACACCATGGTCATCATCATCATCATTCTCATCATGATTGCTATCACATTATTTATCAAATTAGAACAAATGTCCATATCTGAAAAAAAAAAACAGATAAAAAGTAAAAATATGTAACAAAAACAAGTAGGCCTATTAAGTATAACCACTGCGCACACACTTTTCATTTTCCTTAATCTCTATAGATATAATTCAAATAATTCATGAATTAATCGCACACACAGAGTAGAACAAGACTGTGATGGGTCGTTGCTCCGGAATGTTTATTGGTTGAATTATATTGTAACGAAGCCCTCCTGCAACAAGTGAATAGAAAACCTGATGAATATACGGTATGATAAGAACAAGGGGCCTGGAGGAGTGTGTCTCAAAGCTCAAATCTGTAATTCATTGAAAAAAAAAAACAACAGACAGTGATGTAAGCCCTAATAATGGTATAATGGAATGACATCTCAGTTTTCTTAGATTGTTCCTTACCACGCCACACTGCTGTTTGTCCATAACGCGCGCCATTTCCACGTCATGTTGGAAATATGCCCAATATGTGAGGGGAAATGGGAAGTGGTCATGGATTGAGCACTTGAGACAGGTACCGGGCAGTTCTGGATTCGAGCCCCGCTCATGACGCAAGTTTCTTGGTGCAAGAGACGACATCCATCCGGGCTGCGTCTCTCCGCGAGCACCTGGTAAGACATATGGACGCCTTTCACACACATCAGCGTTGCTGACCAACTCCAGGAGAACACTGCAAAGACAAGTTTCTAGAGGGGAAAGGGAAAATATTAAAGAGTAAATTCCATCATATATGTCACTGCAGCTTAAAGAGAAAAGGCGGGTAAAGCTTATAACCTCTTGGCTACATACCCGTCTGAAAAAAAAAAAACCCAACCCAACAGCAAATAAAAACATTTAACCGCAATTTTCTTTTACTTTCATCTGCTTGCGTTTCAACCAACTATTGTAGATCAATCCGTTTCCTTGAATTCCTGCTCTCTCTCTCTCTCTCTGATAAGTAGAGCGACGAATATAGATTGAAAAAAAAACTTAATTTTAACTATTCCTTCTTCAAACGTGGTAGAATTTTTAAAGTACCATTAAAATGGAGATGAAGAACTCTGTTACCATTTTCGTGACCTCATACCGGCTGATAGAGACATGCCTCTATACAATGGGCAATGGGGGCTTTGAAAGAAAGAAACAAACCAAAGCGAAGGTAACGTGCAGTCTTTGCAAACACATTTTGAAAATACCCCCTCATTTCGTTTCCTCGTTTCCCACATGAGCTAGCGGTCACGTGTACCGAGATTCCTTCGCTCTGTCCCAAACGCTTGCAATAAGCCAGATTTTTGCTCGGATACGACAGGGAAAGACGTCACGATCTTACGTCACAGAAAGACAGATGACTTTTTAAGATGAGAAGAAGGAATTCTGGAATGTATAATACTGTGGGGTTTCTGAGAAAGGCATTTCGGTAATTACAAACCTGCCATCCTCTAAAGCTGTTGATCGCGCACATCGTCACGAAGAATTCGAGAGCCAGTCTCAACTCTTTGATATGATTGTAACGAAGGTGCCGATGATGAATGAAACGTTTGACCCAGCAATGAGAACGGGAAAACACCGTATTGTCATTTCTCTGAATAACTGATGTCTGAAATACTCATCGAGATGTTGAAGAGCTGGAAAACACCTACTTCGATTGGACAGTTGCAGTCATAAAGTCCACTCAGGCAACAGACACTGCATTTCTTATCATCAGCAACGACTCTTCTTCGCGCAGCGACGTTATTATTTCAATTAAAAAAATAAAACAAAGGAAAAGATAACATTCCAGAAATATGAAGGTAGGATGATCTAGTCAATTGATTTCGAGCAAAACGTGGCAAGTGTTAATATTGTTATTGTATGCAAATAAACGAAAAACGTTGATCGAAACGTTGCCCTATTTGTATAGATGTAGATGAAACGTAAAGAGGTTTTAATTATAGTTTTACTGCTGATTCAAACCCGGAATATGAGGAGGGAGACATCATATTTGCTTGCGTCATACATACTCGACTGAAATAGCTCAAATTACAACGTGAATTTTTGGCGGCCTCTTCAGAATTGCAATCAGAGCGAAGTATTCATGAGAGTACACTCGAGAAAAAAACAGAGCGACTCTATAACGGGCAGAAAATTGAGCAGGAAGACCGTATACATTGTTTCTTTATAAAGTATTTGCCGTTCCGGCCCACACCTCAAAGCTTCTAGGTATACTCAATGTCATACGAGAACCTCTGGTCGATAGATCTGTCACTTGTTGTCGGTATAGCAGGTTTGTTTCTGTGTATGTTTGTTTCATTTCCATCCGAGAAAATGGCTGGAAAGCCCAGATTCAGTTGCATAATAGCTGGTCTTCCATGGGGTCCAGTTCGATGTAAGGTGGGACCACTTTTTCGACTTAAACACCCCGCTCTTTGCGATGAATGAATGAAGCGGGATCTTTTCCGTGCCTGAGTTGTGACTCTCTCACACACGGGACCTCCATTTAATGTCCTATCCAAGGGACAGAGTGTTTTACCTTTTACTAGATGGGACGGTATGATTACACACAACATTGCTCAGTGGACTCGGGAATCGAACCGGGGTCCTTTGGATCGTGAGGCAGACGCGCTACCCACTGAGCTAACTGTGTAGGTGAACTTTAGATTAACTGATGATCGTGATGCCAATCATGACTTCGACATCAAGATCATGATGATAATGATATAATGATAATAAATGTAGTCATAGTAGTAGTAGTAGTAGTAGTAGTAGTAGTAGTAGTAGTAGTAGTAGTAGTAGTAGTAATAATAATAATAATAATAATAATAATAATAATAATAATAATAATAATGACAGCAAAGGTAAGGGGATAAAGAGGACATTGCCCTAAACTCACCCTTGGCCCAGTCGGTCACAAACCTTTGTAGCAGCACGATGAAACACCAAACATTCATTTAAGATATTGAAATATTCATAACTCAAAGTCTTCGCTGTCATAATTCTACAATTAAAAAAAAAACATAGTTACCTCTACATATTGGGGAAAAAGGAAGTTCGTTTATTTCTTTTTTTTTTAAAGTTGATCCTGTGTTACCTAATTTGTCTTGATAAATCAGTCCTAAGCATTGTAGCATCATTACATTTATGGCGTGCTCATGACTGATTAGAAGCCGAGAGAGTTACTTCGAGCAACCGTTAATTAGATATTCGGGAATGTGTTATCAGGCTACAAGAAAATGGAATATTGATGAAGGAAAATAATGCTTGATTATTTACATCCCACTATACAGGTGAAATTCAGAGCGGATGTTGTTGTCCTTTCTGACATTTTTGTTGTTGTTGTTGTTGTTGTTGTTGTTGTTGTTGTTGTTGTTGTTAAGAACTTGTTGTTAACATAACTTTCTGACATTATTCGTATACAGTGTAGTCGTGGTAGTACAGCAGTTTTGCCACTAAAAATATCAATATCACAATATAACAACAGAGTTCGTAAAAGCGTTTATGCTTGCACAACTCTCATATCAGTATTAAGACAGGTTGTGATTTTTGTGTGTGTTTGATTATTTTTTTTAAATATATTATGTTTGAATATACTAATATATATTAGGTCTGAACGTAACTTACCAAAGAGAAAAAAAAAAGTTGTTAAAAGTCATTTTGGACATATAGAGCAGGAAAAAGCTCTCTCATATAGAAAGAAGGGAAGATGCATTTGCATTCAATACGATGATGGGGAAAGCAAGGATTTACTTTTGGGAGTTTCTCTCTAGCCATGTATGCTATATCACATTTCTGTACTTACCTTACCTCATGTATGCTCGATTGCATGTTCGAGTTCTGTTTGTTTGTCATCTGAGCTATTCGCTCATGAGTAATTTGCTTATCAGAGACTTGCTCATTGACTGTTGTATCGGGAAGATTTTAATGCTGCTTATGTATAGGGCCTACTGATTTTTTTCCCCTCACGTCAATGAATGGGGCAGGGGAACACGAGGTGATGAATAGAGCGTTTTCGATTCAATGTTATTGCATGTTGTGTGTGTGTGTATGTGTGTGTTGGCATGCGTGTTTTTGTGTATGTCGGTGTGTGTGCGTGTCTGTGTATTTTAAGTGTGTATCAATGCCATGCAATATCCCCAGTGCTACTGGTACAGTTGCTAGAAATGCAATTCAGCCTTGGACGTCTGACTTCCTTGGACATAGACAGTGATCCCGCAGAGTAGGGCCTATCATTCAGAAGACATTCATTGTTGAGTATAGTACATGTAGAAAAAGATTGCTGCGTGGGCGGAGCCAAGACTTGGGTAAAGTCGCTTTGTGATACGTCTAAAGGATGTGACGTCATTAAAAAGATGACAGGATTTATTTTTTTTTCATGAATACTCGCCGCATGTTGACTGCATTTGATAGCTTTGAATGCCTCGCGTGGGTGTTTAGCAATCGGAGATGATGTGTTATCGCATCTTGACAAAGAAGCCTGTGAGAAATTGAAAGGAATGAGATATAGCCTTGATCTTATTCACTTTTTGTTAAAAAAATGTAAATGTAAAAAAAGTCGTCAATTCATAAAGTGAAATCGCTTTTCCAAATTTTGAGTGATGGATGTATTATACTCTAGAAATTAGGTTTCATAATTGTATAGAAACAATTAATACCACTCCCCCACAAGCGGATAATACAGTTCCTCTAGGAAATTGTAAGAATTATGGCTCCCTGAAAATGTAGTTCATGACTGCGGCTAGGGGTAATTCGACGTCGTTCATATGTGAGGAGGTTATGCGCAGTTTCACGTGCTGTAGTACAACAGTCCCATACATGTATACTTACATTACAATCAGCTAGTGATTGAGTCTCTTATGTTGATAGACAAGAGCGTATGTGTTCATACCAACTTCTTATTCGTGAAAAAAAAAGAAGTTCATATTTCACTATGTAACTTTAGTTTATCTGAAAGTAGTTCATTGCGATGGGGTAGGAGGCATGACACATGCTTATAGGTTATCACAAACAGTCTGCTTCTATACTTTTCCGAAGTAAGCGGCAAAGAAATGGATTATTATACTCTTGATTTAACGGTGGATAATAACAGTGATATTTGTAAATTTCTCCAGGGCATTTGATAGTGTCGATAGAAAGATTATGCTCCATTATGATTGGTAACTATAAGGGTTCCCAGAAGAGACAATGCTTGTCATTGTAGCTGTAATATATATCAGTCCCATTACTTTTATTCGAAACATTACGGATGGTCCAACCAAAGAAATCGTCACAAGAGCAGGTATCCTCCAACATGTCCAAGGAGACACCCTTGCCCCTTTTCTTTCTTTTTTTTTTTTTCTCTTTTTGGGCAAAGCTGTGATTACATTCTCAAGCAATCAGTTGACACCGCTGAGAAAAAGGAAATTGTCCTGAATCCAGGGAAGTCAAACCGCGACAAGCACAAAATCTAGGGCAGGGTAGTTAGGGTATAGATAATATCATATACCGTAGATGTTTAATGTATTACAGATCTTGATTATGCAGATGATACTGCAGGTGTATTTGAAGAATATTTATCGGACTTGCTTACTTCTCTTTGGAATGCTTCTACTATATAAGGTTGGTCCTCGTATGGCGCCGTCGGATTCCTTCTAGTAACGCGTGGCTGTAGTATCGCATTGTGTCCATTACACACTGTTTGGTGGCGAACGCAGATTCAGCCATCTCAGAGTGGGTATACGTCACTCCTCTCGTATGATAAAAAGCCTTGATACGATCTTGCTCGACATGGGGGTTAGGAGAGGGATGAAATTAATGGTACTTGTTATCTCTCCCGGCACTGGGAGATTACTGACAAGAAAAAAAAAAGGCTAAGGGGATTTTACTGATGATTGACGGCATCTTGATCTCGGAGGAATAGCCTCATAGTAGGCAGGTCAGTCAGGGTATTCTTTCCTTATACAATTTTACGGTACGCGTACGTTTGTTTTCATAATGACTGTGGTGCTTGTAAGATCAAGATTACACCAATTTCGTCCTGATATTTGACAACACTCAAGAAATGCTTAATTGTATCTAGATAAATGGTCATTCTCATGTCATTTTCATGTCAATTTTTATTTCATTTCCAACAATGCAAAACATTTGCATTTGCATAACACATAACAACATAATATCAATTCAATGTAGTAACGAAGAAAAATACAGTGAAATCTATGCAACACTTTCTGATGATATCGAAATAAATACTAAATATGTAGGAAATTCTAAAAACATCAGTAAAATAAAATGGTAGGAAGAATATTGTATGATTTAGAACTCACAATCTATTATGTACTACTCTCCGCTGGGAGTTATATTTTCCTCTTCAAACAATGTTTTCTCTCAGCGTTACCCGCTTCGGGAAAATGCAGTCTCTTGAAGAAAATACAATTTCCGCGGGAATGTCTGGTGTTATATAGCACCTCTAAAAAGGCAATATGTATAATAATAACGATGATTTTGATGATTATCTGTATAATATAAATATGCACACAGCAAGACAGAGAGAGAGAGAGAGAGAGATGACAGCATTATGTGCGTATGTGTATTGTGAAGTGTAGGCATATATTGGTATAATGTTTAAAAAGTGAATTGTGTTATACTCTGTATCTTCACGCCACTAAGTGACAACTAGGCCATGTAAAAACAACAGCAACAACTTTTTAAAGTCTACTAATGTACCGCGTATTTGCGTTGCAGCAGTAATTTTCACGTCAAAAAACGCAGCGAAGTTGCCTAGCGATTTTTATCAGAGAGGCTTGTAAGAATTATCAATAGGGCCTATGGTGTAATGCTTTCAGAGAACAACAAGCTATCTCTCAGAAGCTCCATCTTCTTTTCACTGAGTCAGATCTAGGGAAGATATGAAACAAGGGAGTAACTATTCTGAAAACATACAAACAAGCAAATAAATATACACTCAAACAAACAACACAGCTACAATTCCGGCGAAGAAAGAAAGAGCTCGTGTTCCCCATAAACTTACACGCTTTTTCACCAAGCTTAAGCAGACACAGGAAAAGGATGATACCTTTGTCTTTCCCACTATACTGGTGTGTGCTTTATTTGTTTCCCTCTATCTCTACTTCCCTTCCTCCCATTCCTGTATTATAGGGCATTTGAGACACTTCATACGGGCTCGGGGCTTCCGATAAAATCCTCATTTATCCTCCATGCTGAGGCGTATCTCCTTGATGACTTCGAGAAAGCGAGCTCGTTTTTTTTTTTTTTTTTTTTTGTGTGTGTGTGTGGTGTTTTTTGCTTTTTGCAACCGTTAAGCGCACCCCACCGTCACACCCGAAGCGAAACGCACTATAATGTCCGGAGCATCAAAAGATATCATCATTTTTCATCGGAGCCAATTAAGATTGAGAGAAA